>NW_006383036.1:1160334-1348841 GCF_000221225.1 Thermochaetoides thermophila DSM 1495
GAGAGAGAGAGAGAGCTGAGAACATACCGGGCTGTTGAGCATCTGGTTGCGCCTATTGCGGGCCTTCTTGATGTGGTTCTTGAGGGCGTTCGAGTCAAGGGGCTTCAGCAGCTCAAAGCTGCACAGAAGCTCCGAGGACACCGACATGACGGCGCCCCAGTTATCGAATTCTCCACAGTACTAACTGACGTCAGCATAAAACCAAATACACTAGCCGTGGAGAGAACTCACATTCGGAGCACTAAACACGGTCACCAGAACCCGATCGGTAAAGAACTCGTAGCCATCCTCAACAACCATGTGCGCGCGGCACACCAGGTCAAAGTCATTGGCCGCCAAGAAGTCTGTAATAACCTTCTTCCCGAAGCAGTAACTAACACCGCGCTCGTTGGCCTCCCAGTCCTGCTCCATGTCGGCCGGGTCGGACCACAACAAATCGTTCAGCAGCCCATAGTCTGGAACGTCGGTGGGACGAGCAATGTTGCGAATATCGTCCATGTGGCTAAGGGCGGGCGACAGGCCGCCGTGGACGCAGAAGATCTTAGAGGCGACGATGGCAGCAATGGGAAGCGTGTTGAAGGTGTCAATGAAGGTCTTCCAGATCTTGACGTTGCACCTGCGCTTGCATTCGTCGTAGAAGCCGTACACGCGTGTGACATTAGCACACTCGTGGTTACCGCGGAGGAGGAAGAAGTTCTCGGGGTACTTGAGTTTGTAGCACAGCAGCAGCAGGATCGTCTCGAGCGACTGCTTGCCTCGGTCGACATAGTCGCCAAGGAACAGGAAGTTGGCATGGGGCGGGAAACCGCACATCTCGAACATGCGGATCAGGTCTGTGTACTGACCGTGCACGTCGCCCACAATCTTGACGGGGGCGTCCAGCTCAAGCAGGGCAGGCTGCGACAGGAACACCTCCCTGGCGCGATGGCAGATGGCCGTGATCTCGGCATTCTTGAGGCACACGCTCTTCGTGACCTTGCCGGTGTAGGCCGCATCGAGCAGGCGCTTGATGAAATCGTCCACGTCGATGTCCTTGATGTCGCTCATAGCAACGCCCGCCGCATTATCTTCTTTCATAGCTTCTGACACCGCAGCTGGGGTAGGCCAGTTGGCCGAATCTTCGCGCTTGACCAGGATGCTCTGGCTCGGCTGCTGGGCCGACAGAGTGGTGTTCGTAGCACCACTGGGCGGCTGGTCGGAGACATGGTCGACCTCGCCGCTGGCCTGGGCGGCCGCGATGTCCTGGTGCTGTCCTTCCTTCACGGAAGTCGAAACAGGGGACTGAGGAGGGGGCGGGTCCTCAGAGGTCGGGGAGACGGCGGCGGAGTCGACGGACGTAGGGGAGCTTGGGCTCGAGGCTGTATAAGAATTATTTCGGCTTAACCGACCAACGGGAGACTTGGCCAGCCTGGAACCAGATTCGGAGTCTCCATTTCCTGCTGACAAGATGGCCGAGCTCCTGGGGCTGTCTGTCCGGCCGGGAATGCGGGAACGGAGAGAGCGGAAAGAGCGCGACGAATCGCGCGTCTCTGACTTGCCGAAAGAGGGGTAGGACTGGAGGCCCTCCTCAGGGCCGTTTCCAGATTTGGATGCTCCAGCATCCTTGGAGGATTGGTTGCCCATGGTTTCTCAGTCTCGGTCTCAGTCTTTTAGAGTCGCAGAGAAGGAGGCGGAAATCGCGGGGCTGGACGGCGTGCGCGTGTCAGGTTTGTGGTTCTGGCAGGATCGCCTTGGAATGCCCACAACAGCCTACCGCTGCACCCGTCTAGACAAGATAAACTGGTAGGAACCTTTCGCGCCCCGAACGTGCTAAGGGGGATGGTAGAAGCGTTCGAGGTCGGAAAGCAGGCTGATGGCGGTGGAAGACCGACGACCCGATGTGCGTTCCGTTTTCGAAAGTTTGGCCGCGACAATCGAAAACGACGATGCTTCAATCTGCGTGGGTTGCAGCAAAAAAAAGGGGGGGGGGAGAGGTGCGCGCGTGTAGAAAGCCTTAGTCGATCAAGCGGTCAGAGTGAGTTATCGGGTGGACAAAGGCTCGCGCTCGGATGGAGTCAGTCACGGGGATTGCGTGTCTCTTGTCCTGAGAGGACCGGGACCTAAGCCAGGTGGATGAACTCCACGGGGTGCGATGATGTCAGCGACGGCTATGTGCCAAAGGCAACAACCAACAGCGATAACACCAGAAAACAGCAGCAATCGCAGTCTCCGGCTCAACAGCGACCACGGCTCGCTGCATAATGAGAGAAAAAAAAATTGTGGGGAAGCTGAAGAGCAGGAATTGGGTCAAAAAAAACCTACGCTCGGCTGATAAGATGAGGGACTGCCTGATGAAAAACCTATCGCGCCAAGGCTGAGCTCGGCGACAGGGCGCCGGGGGTAGGTTGCGCCGCTAGGAATGAGGAGCGTTTGGCGATTCGATCGGTGACTGAGTTGTCGTCGGGCGCTACCGCAAAAACGGGCACACGGCTAAAGGCGAGAAAGGCCCGGGGTTGTTGTTTTGTCGGCTGGTGGACAATGAGACGGCCAGACGGAGAGTCGGGTGTAAGAATAGAGATAGGAACGGAGATGGGAGATGATAGCGCAGAGCGGGTACCAAGATGTGCCCAGAAGGGTGGGGAGCTGGCTGCTATGTAAGGTCCCAAATCGTTGGCTAACTGCGGCGGTCGGCCGTTGTGAGCTCGGGGTCCGGGTGGTTGGCTTAGAATCCACTACGAGGACGGATGAATGGGCTCGCCACTGGGACCACTGGAACCACTGGGAGCTGGGCTGATGATTAGTTGATGTATTGCCACGACCGCTGCTTGCTGGGGCCGAGCTTGCCGGTCGAGGTCGGGATCGGTGGTGTCACAGACGGCAGGGCAGCCCTGATTGGAACACGCCAAAAAAGACAAAAAAAAAGGTTTGGGCCAGCAGGTAAGTAGTTTCGACGGCTTGGAGTTTCAAGGGGCTGTTTGGGAGTCAGGAGAGCAATAAGCAGAAATTCGGAAGCTGGATTAACCTCAGCTGGCTGGAATCGCGTTAGGCGAGCGAGGCTGAGCAATGGCGATCGATGGAGATGGGCAATGGCGTGGTTGATGCGAGCTGTGTTATGTTACTGTGTAGAGGTTGTTCGCTTTAAACGGGCGTGAAAGTGAAAATCGAATATTAATTATGGGAAGGCTAATGACAACGACGCGGCTGGAGAGAGAGGCAAGCAGGCAGGGAAGCACTTAAGCAGCCGACGTTGCCTAACCGCCTGCGGGGACGTCTGCGATGGGACCGTACACAATCTGCAATGCTGCAGCGAGAGCGTACTGAGCTGTGACCTGTGAGCGAGTGGATGAGGAGTGCTGCTTGAATGAGGCTGTGAGCCAATCTGGAGTGTTGGATGGATGCTTGGGATTGCAACGATGGGTCTGCCAGTGTGGTCTCTCTGGTTCTGGGTCGTGGATCTGCTGGGTCTGCTGGGTCCGGCTTGGGTCTGCTGACAGGGCTAGATCGTGATGGACAGCAACGATGGAGAAGCTCCTTGGAACTGGAAGCGGGAGGAGCACGGGGTTACGTACAATGGATGCAAAATCTGGGGGACGTCGCAAATATCAGATGGCAGCTTCCCAATGTAAAATTTACAGATCCAAAGATCCAGAAGGGTTCCAAAGATGACAGGAGCATTCCGTCCCGACACCCTCGGCTCCCTGCTCATCCAAGCTGAAGGGCAGCTCTTCCCGCGAACGAACAACTGGGGTTACAGACGGCACGTGCCTTGTAGCCTGTGTGGGGTGGGGCTCCTGCCAAGCCCTAGAGGTTTGACGACTGCATGCGGCCAAGAGTAGCTAGAGCACCCCGCAGCATGCATCCTCTGCCTGCTTCTAGCATTGCAGTGTTATTATTGTGTTTTCTGAGACACCAGATGTTCTTCCCTCGCACCTACACTAACTGCCAGCATTCGCCAAAATCACAGCTCTTCCAGAGGGATCATCATCCAGACCAAGGCAGTCAGACTCAGGATCCCGAAGTCGGGAAAATTCGAATGCACAGAGCCCAAAATGTCTGCGAATAAACGAAGCATGTGGAGGTGCGGCCCTGGGCAAACATCCCCATTGGCTTCTTGCTCGCCTTGGCCGGCACCAGCTGAGACACGGGCCGTCTTGGTCCTGCTGTGAACTTAGACAAGACGCCGTTGATATCGCCTCCGCGGCTGCCCAGAAGCAGAAGCGTATCCGCAAGCCCACTCTGATTGGGACTTTACCCGGCACGCGGGACAGCTCCAGCAGTTTGGAACCCGGGATCCCTACGCGGGTTTCACAAGAGCTCAGCCAGTCAGAGGAACTTATCAAGGGGCGCTCCATGGCGGCAGGCCCGGTAAAACTGTAAAAAGGCTACGTAGTTGCTGAGCACATCTTACACGACAGAATTCTTCATGAATAGCAATTATCAAGAGCACGGACAATCAGACTCATCATGACGATGGGGCCCAGTCTGGACACCTGTTCCAAAGGACAACCCTGGGTCTCGGTATCTTAAAGCCAGGAACGGCGCCCAAACAACCATGCAAGCCTCCGTTGGCTCCGTCCGGCTTGCATTTCAGTGGCTCGAGGCGACGAGCACATGACCCAGTGCTGGTGTTCTCCGACGAAGCGGTGTGCGTCGTACAACGACCCCCATCGCCATGATGATCATGGGAAGAGGGTGAATTGAGTGAGAAGTGAAGTTAGGAAGTTCTCCTCTTCAGGAATATCAGGATCTGAGCGTTGATTCGGCATCCCACCCGAACGGCGGAGTTCTCGGTTCCGCATTCGCCCATGTGCAGCAACCGAACGACTGGGGTTGCGAGTTGCGCGGGAGAGTGTGGGGGACGACGGTCAAGGGTTCAAATTGCGGGAGAGGGTTCTCGGTGAGGAACATCTTGCGTGGGCAGGTCCTCTCCAGACTTCACAGGACCACCAGCGCAGAGAGGAACAACTCAACTCTGCCCACGAGTCGCAGCAGAGCCCCATTGCTTGTCCACGAACACCACCACCATCACGAAGTTCAAAAAATCTGCAAATCACCTGCCCCAGAAAAATCGGCATTGACAGCAAAACCCCTGTTGTCGTGTGACCATGCGCTTGGGATGAACACACCGAGACCGGCTTCCTCTCTTAGGTGAGACGGGTGAGACAAGATCCTCCTCCGTCGCCGGACGGAACGGCATCGGCACGGCATCTTGGCCAGCGCCGTCCACCCAAGTCCGAGAGCCGGCCCCGGACCACCCCAGCTGGGGAGGGGCTTACGGCTTGGAAATCGGATGAGATCGGCGAGCATCCGAGGCCCATCCGAGGCCCAGTGCTCACCGCCTTCACATGCTGGCTGGCTTTTCCAGTTCCAAATTTAGAATTCTGCCGGAGGCGCCGATGCTAGGCTTTCCGGCCGATTTGCCCAGCCACTGCGAGTGCCGGTGACCAGCCCAGCCCCCGTCAGAGCAAAGCCACAAAGCCAAGACTGTGGCCGCGTCATCATTTTCATGCAAGAAAGAGGCTTTGAGAACCTTGATGGGCTCACCTATCGGTGCAAGGTGAACAAAAGCTGACCGAGGATGATTGTGACTGTCACAGCGGGGTTGGACAATTTTTTGAGCATCAAATCAAGAGAAACATTAAAGGAGAGTCGTCGTGCTTCATATTTCATAGATATATGTCCACAAAAGAACTTGTCCCGTCCGCCTCACAGAACATGCACAACTCGTGCTGATTATCATCAGATCAACACACCCATGAACCATCAGCAATAGAGCAGCAGAACTCTCGTGGAGCCAACCAGCACTCTTCGACCCCCCCCCCTTCCCCCAAGCCAGCTGGTGGAGTTCACTCGCTACTCAGTCTACCAAGCTGGCGCAAGCTCTCTCGCACCGAGCTACAGGAACAACAACAACGACGAAAAAAAAGCCCTAACTCCGTTTTATCATTCCTTTCTCAATGACGCATCCTCGAAATGCCAAGTCCTGATCGCAGCTCCACAGACAAGCATGAGCTGTTGATTGTGAAGTTGTCATCGTTGGTTGGAGCAAACTCGAAAAAATTTTACGCTACAGGGATTTTTATGTGAGTTGGTTGTTGTGTTTCAATCGCACGCTTCTGCAGAAAGCAGAGTTGCATTTAGACCACGCGTTCCTATCGTTCTCGAGTTCCACAGCTCATAACGGAGGAGCTGGTGGGGGATGATTGTGTCACGGCCCGTGAGACCAATTGATGCAAAACGATCTCGTCTCGTGAATCGGGTCTCTTGTCGCAGGCCAGTCTACGGCGTCCATGTTGCGGTTGATCTGAACCATGGCCGCGTACAATGCCACCATCAGATAAGTACGTGGTGCAAAGACTTTCTTGTCATGCTCACGTTTTGTGTCCGTCGTCCTATATGCGCAACTCTCTGTCTCAGCCTGCTCCGTATAGTGTTACCATAAACTGTGTTTTTAAATTCTCTCGGTCCACAAAGGGTCACAAATGCCGTGATGATGTGATGCATAGTCAACTGGTCGTTATGGTTTCCGTATCTAGATCTGCTTGTCACATACGGCTCAAAACACGGGAATCAGGGCCGGCAAGCCGCGAACCGGCCAAGAGAGAGAGAGAGAGAGAGAGAGAGAGAGAGAGAGAGATAGACCGAAACGTCCTGAACAAACACGGGCTACTAGGCTGTGCGCCAAGCATGAGAGCCGTCAACTTGTTGAGTTGTCACCCAGGTCTCGATCCCTTTGATTTCGGACTTTCTCACAACCCTTGCTTGACTGACGAGACAGCTTGGCCCACTTGGGCATCTCTACGCTACGTAAGATCAGCCCGAAAAGGCCAAAATAGAATCCGACGGGCTGGGTCATCACAGCTATGCAACACGATGCAACTGTACCTGATGGGACGCAAAGTGATCACTGATGAGTTCAGATCAAATGAAAAAGTTCACCACCAAATGTTGTAAGCTTGGCGCTGGAGGAGGCCTACAAACTCTTGGACAAGAAACCTTCCAGCCCAGCCCCTCTTTCCTCACCCGTCGCTCATCACCCCTCCTGGGCGGTGTCTTGGCGCGGGGCTGCTAGCCAGAACAGGTGGGTCTGCTGGCGTCACTGAGCTACAGATTGCAGAGATGACGGGTGCTGCGCCACGCCACCAAGGCAACGACTCAGCCTTTTTCCACCATCCGGATGGAAGTGGTTCCATGCTTGGAACAAGTCTTGGGTTTAGGCCTGCTCCCGTCCGCTGGCCCGCTCGCTGTGGTCTTCGCCCTTGGTTACAGTTTGGGTGTGTCACAGATACCGGAACACAGCCGGCTGCCCGAACTGGGAGAGGGAGGCGAGGCTCGTTTGTAACTTGGGTAGGGCATTATAAGTACTAGAAGGGTGTGCCATCTCGTTTTGTTTCTTGTCCCATCCATCCGTTGTTTTGTGTTTGTTGTCCTTTTGGTGTGTTACAGTACTTGGGGATTTTTGTCTTCATTTTTTTTTCCCCCGTTGACTCTAACTCTCATTGGGCATTCCACTTTTCTGGAATCCCACCTCCCACATCCATTCAGACTCTTAACTTCCCGCTGGACAACTTCAGGTTCTTCTCCGCATAAAAAAAGACCTAAGTGTGGGTTTTGGGATTCTTGTTGCATTTGTTGTTGCCCCGCCAGCGAGACAACACATCAGAATCCAGAATTCAGAATCCGTCGCTCTCTTCTTAGTCACCCCTCCCTCATTCGGCGGTCTGCATCAGCGACGCTGCTCTTCGCATTAATCACGTCAGTCTTGATTCGTTGAAATACCGACGTCAGCCTGACTGTACTGCGCGACTGCGATCTGCCGTGGACACTATTTGAGCCCGGGCTCCTGCTTTTGTCGAAGTCGAAAGTCGAAGTCGCTTCCACATCAGACGTATAACACATACACCATATACAACACATCCAGCATGGCGAATCCAGGGCGATTCCTCTGCATAGCACTGCCTTTCCTGCTAACACTAGCATCGCTCATCTCGATGCTAGTAGCCGGCCTGGCAGGCGTCGCCGACAAGAAGCTATACATGTTCCGCATCAACACAACCGACCTCGAGATCTCGCCTCTCAACGTCCAAAACATCCTCAACCAAGCCGGCGTCAACATCCCCAACAACGTCAACCTCGACAACATCAACATCCCTAACAACGTCAACCTCGACAACATCAATATCCCCAACGTCAAGATCGACATCGACAAGCGCCAGTCTCAGTCCAAGAACATCACCGCCGCGGACCTCGGCCTCCACAACCTCTACGACATCTCCATCTTCACCTACTGCTACACCGACCAATCCGGCGACCGTCACTGCCCCAAGCCGGCCTTCAACTGGGCCCGCTCCGCACTGAACACCACTCCAGGCGACTTCAACTCCCTGATCACTACCACCGGCCTCAACGTCACTTTACCCGAAGAAATTACCTCCGCCATCCGCGTCTTCACTACTGTCTCCCGCTGGACGCAATACATCTATATCGCGGCAATCGGCGCCCTCGTTGTGGAACTCTTCTTCGGCCTCTTCGCGAACTGCTCGCGGGCCATGAGCTGCGTGACGTTCCTCGTTGCGGGCGTCGCCGCCGTCCTGGTCGGCACCGCCGCGGCGATGGCGACCGCCACAGCTGCGACCGTCGTCGGGGCGGTCGAGGCCTCCGCCAAATATTACGGCGTCGACAGCAAGATCAACACGCGCTTCCTGTCGGCGGTCTGGTTCGCCTTCACGTTTGCCGCCGCCGCCGCCCTGTTCTGGTGCTTTACCATCTGCTGCTGCAAGCCGGATCGGTACAAGAGCGCCGGCGGCGGGGTTAGGCATCGCGATGAGAGCGCCTCGGAGAAGTTTATCCCACTTGCCTCGGGAGCGGGCGCGTCGGCCAAGGGCTATCAGCGGCTTAGTGAGGCTAGCCTGGGCGAGAATGGGAATACGGGGTATTATGGCGCCGGAGGGTATAGTGCCGGGTATCCAAGGCAGTATCCGGAGCCGGTGGCATATGGGGCGCAGAGGGAGAGTGCTTATGAGCCATATTCGCACGTAAGGACGTAGGGGATATGTGAATCAGAGGAACAGGGAATGGGCGAGGTGTACGGGTGTGAGAGAAGGAGATGAGTGAAGGTTGAGGAACTGGAGGTTTTGGTTTTTTTTTTTTCCTCTTGTGCTTGTGTTTATTTGTTTCCCTATTGCAGGTTGCACCTCGCTTGCTTGCATGAGCTCGGCGTTTTGGGTTTGAAATTGAGTTTGGCTTGGCCTGGGATGGATAAATTGCCTATGGACTGAGCGAGAAAGAGGGAGGAATCCTGAGAGAGATGGGTCCATTGGGCGGCGTAGCTTGCTTAGGTACCTAGGTAGTAGATAACAGTGCCAATGACAATGGCTATGATGGGTGTTCACAGTACTTTGGTGTTCCTTTTGTGAAATATGGCAAAGTTCTTTCTTTTTTTTTTTTGTGTATGGGAGGAGTCATTTAGGAAACAGCTCTTACTTTTCTTTCTAGTGTAGAGGTATAGTACCTATACGACAAAGATGATAAACCCCAAGCCCGTTGTCATCATCCGTGATGTTGGGCTGCCCTTGCCTTTTTCTTCCTGCGGGAGGATATACCATGCTCTAGAGAATATAAAGTGCATTTCGAACATGCTCTGGCACGTACGACCATACCCAGTGGAAAGCACGGCATCCCGTCCGCTCTGCCCTAGTTAAGCCACTGAGGGCCCGGTTAGTAGTTGGGTCGGTGACGACCAGCGAATCCCGGGTGTTGTACGTCCCATATTTTTTTTGGCCGTTCTTTGATTTTCAATACGTTTCATGTTCATCTCCTTTGTTCTATTTGATTTAGTATCACGTTGTCATGGTTTCCAGCGAAATGTTGTCTCTTAGCCCCCGAGTCTGCACTATGATCCCCTTGTCTGTCGGTCTCTAAGGGACTCAGCACTGCATCTTAGAGACTTTTTTCCTTTACAATAATGAAAAACGGTGACACAACATAGGTTACATAAGTCAGTTTCGAAATAACTACACACTATAATGATCATAAAATCTAACTTGAAACCGCGGCGTTCGTTTTTGTCTCGTTACGTGTTTGTTCCCTGCCAAGACTCTTTGTTCGTCATATGTCAAGTGCTCTCCCTTGAAGATAAGATTATATTCAGACAGCGAACCAGTTTTGTGCCATCGATGACTGTTCTACGGCAAGAGACAATAGCATTGTGAACATGGATGATGATGAGTTCATCAACCTGATATATATATATATATATATCTCTACCCCGCGAGACGGGACTTTCGTACAGCTCATCAGACAGATGTCTTAACCCACTCATCTCTACTTGCTCATCAATCTTCAAATAAAATCTGAAAATAACAAGGTAAGCCAACACACACCAAGACGTAACAACCATGTTTTGTAGTCACTACAACGCACAAGGCTATCCCATTACCTGCCCATGCCGGCGCAGAGTCGAAGCTCTGCCCGATATCGATATCCACCCCAAATGCCGCAACAAAGTCTTCCAGCATTCCTTCGGCATTGAGCTCGAATTCCTCTGGTGGGTCCGCATCGCCCGTGTTGCTGACCCTGAAGAACACAAGAAGCGTCACGGCATCGACCCGACCAAGATCTGCATCCAGTCGCTCGAGATCGGCCCAACCAGCTTTGACTCGGAGCGGAAATGGGCCGAACAGCAGATTGCCGATGCCATTCTCAAGGTGCGCGGCGCCCAGGTTCGTATAGGAGGGGAGTTTGGCGCTGAGCTGAGGAAACATCAGCCCCAGCAGCTGCTGCATCCGGGCTACCTCTACGCGGATGATGCCTGGACGATCAAAATGGATCCGAGTGTCGATGAGGTGGCTAACTTGGCGAAGCACCTGCCCGAGCCGCCGGAGGATGGCAGCTGGACGAACTGGGAGCTGATAACCTTTGAACTAGCCAGTCCTGCGCTTTGGGATAGGCCCCAGAGCTGGCGACATGTCTACGAAGTCGTCCGCAACCTGCAGCAGAAGCTGTCTCCTGGACTGCGAGTCAATCCAACGTGCGGCTTCCACGTCCACGTCGGCGCCGGCGTCAACTACGACGACGACTACGCCGAGTGGCTTTGCACAGAAGGCTACAGAAACGACGATCCAAACAATAACGCGAAAAGCCGTCCCCAAGCTCGCAAGCACACCCTCAGCACCCTCAAGCGCGCCGCCGCCCTCTTCTGGGCCGCCGACGGCTTCCTCGCCTCCATACATGTCCCTGAGCGCTTCCTTAGCCCCTATGCCCGCTCCATCCGCATCGACTCTGCCCTAGCCCAGGACCGGCTCCCTCGCGCAACAGGCTGCTCGCTCCGTCCCAGCGACTCAGACTACCCCATCCTCCCCATTCTCGATGACAACGCCCCTGACCATGATACCTCTCAATCCCTACTCCCCCTAAATCGCCTGGCCTCCAGATCTTTCCCTCGCATCCAGCCCTCCCAACGTCTCTCCATCACGCGGCCCCTAGAAGGGCAGAGGCTCAATACCCTCTGCCGCCACGCAAAGCTCATGCTTGGTCCTGCCCCACCGCCCATCGAACCTAGCAAGATTATTAACAAGACTGCGCTGAGCGGGCTGCAGAAGATAATGCAGCTGCGCACGCGTCGCGACCTCGAAGTCGCCTTCAGCGTGGCGTGGGCTGCGAACTCTGCCCCTTCGACGTCCTCGTCCTCCAGCCCCGGCTCCGGCTCCGGCTCCGGCTCCTCGGACCCGTTCGACTCAAACTCATCACCCAGCAGCACGAGAACGGCGAACACAACCAACACAACAACCGCAACCACAACTACTATCGACAACAACGAAGACTGGACTGCGAGCCTAATCTCCCGCCGCCTAAACTACGCCATACGCTGGACGCCCTCTGAGCGCCAAACCGTGGAATTCCGCGAAGCAGGTGGCACCATGTCGCCCCTCTGGGCGTGCATCTGGGCTAGCATCTGCGTGGGCATGTTCCGCTTCGCGAAGAACGCCGATGATGCGCGGTATTGGAGAATCATGGAACGGGTGGTGCAGGCCGAGAAGGGCGAGAAGAAGGGGAAGGACAGGAGCGGAGAGGAATATGATGTCGTGGCGATGCTGATGGATATGGGGATGTTTGCGGAGGCCTTGTGGGTGGAGAAGATGGTGAAGACGAACCCGGGGAGTTTGTGGTATCCTTGTTTGCAGTTGAAGTCGAGGGCGAGTTGGGGAGAGGAGGACGATTCGGGGGAGGAGCGGGAGAGATTATAGAGGTGAGTTAGGGGATGAGGAGGTGGTGATGCTTAAAAAAGGTAAGTGATAGATGAGAAGGTAGGTTCAACTTTCCGAATATCTCTTTTAACAATCTATGTGATAGATATACTTAGTAAACTCTGGCTGAATAAATTTGTCTTTTTTTTTCGAATCTTGTAGAAGTAGTTTTTAGCTTGTGATATGTTTGTTAAGGACCAACAAGATGCCGGAGTTGATCATGAATGCTATAATCAATAATACATCATTATCCTTCAGTACCATCCATCTGACTGCCCTGTGAACCTCAATGTCTTGAGAGGATGGAGGCTAGGTACTTACCAACTTTTACACACAGTAGGTAAGTAATCATTCTCAATGAATCTCTATAGTCAGACAAGCTACCTCCCAGCCGACTATGACCGACAGTCGTGCGATGAGAACGATGAAATGAGTGATAGCTAACGAAGAGCTTCATCTAAAGATGTAAACATCTGTAGATATCTGTTGTTATTTAGTACAGTTTACATGCATTATTGGGCGCAAACCAGTTAGCTCAGTCTTTTTTTTTCCCTTTTTTATGATCAACTGCGTCCTTTGTTTTCGATGGTTTCCATAATGCGTAAGAAGAAAATGATAGCTCATTACCCTTGTAGCAGATCGTCCAGTGTTTGTATATTCAGAGATGTGCTGAAGGCTGTTAAAAGTCATAAAAAGCATCTTAACAGACCTTAACAGCAAATAGAGTGTTGTGATACTTGGTTTTTTTTTGGGGGGGGGGGCGGTGGGGCAGTCATCATTATACATTGAACTGACATCGCCGAGTGACAGTTGAGCTAGCTTTCTGCACATAAGTGAGGATAGACTGCATGAGTTACTTCTATGTTGGTGACCAGTGAGTTAACAATCAAGTGGTAAACCAATTGATGCTTCTCATCAAGTGGATAATGGAAGGTAAATGGCCTGGACACGGTCTAGCCAGGCTGCTGGAAGTCAATGGCCAATATTCTGTCCCTGTAGCATGGCGAGGACAGCATACAGAAGGATAATTATAAAAAAAGTCTTCCATTGGTCTGTTCAGAGCCTCTATTTCATGCAAACATGACTGAGCTCCACTAGTGAGTATTCTGGAAGTTTTTTATTTTTTTTTCAACTTCTGCTTATCTCTACAAATGTCTTCATTGGCATAAGCATAAGGAAGGCATATATAGACAGCCAACACAGCATAAGATGGAGAGCAAGTCATGTCTTGTCAAGCCAAGATGTATTAGAACCTCTAAATATTCAAAATACCAATGAAGAAAAACCAAAATGCTTAAACCACATATACCAAGCCAGATAGACATATCTCATCACCGAGCCAGTCGGGATGGCTTCAAACTCAATGTTAAAAAAAAAAGACAAACCCCCAACCCGAAATATCAACTTTTCCATAAATCCTGAATACCTAACCACCTTTGAGACCCAGTCCCTCATGATCAAATCCCCCCGTACCTAACCCCTCTCTTCCCGATCTCCCTCCTACTGATCGGATCTTCGGGCCATACCCACCCCCTACTCCTTTTCGCCTCCCTCTTCTCCGCCAACTGTGGCTGCGGCATCCAGCTATCTCTCGCCATTGGTGCAACCTTTCTCCTCGTCCCTTCCGCGGGGGCGCCAATCTCTGCCTTCCAGTGCGCCTGTTCAGGCATGGGCTCGTCCCCCGCCAGGAGGAGTAGCCCCCAGAGGGCGAGACAGGCTGTGAGGGGGACTTGGGACGGGTCTTCGGGTAATGCTGGGGTCTGTCCGTTTTCTGAGGAGGCGTGCTTGGCCAGTTGGACGCTGGCAACCTCCAGATACCCAAACCAGGGAGCCCCGCGCTCTTCACTATTCCTCACGACAACGAGCTCGATTTCCGTCAAGATGAACCCATACCGACACCCATGCTCCCTCATCGCATGATGCAGATGCGCCAGCCCCCTCAAATACTCCACCTTCTTCACGTTTCCTTCCACGCGCATGCCTGTGTTGAAGCGGTCAAAGGACTTGACCAGCCCGACCACGCGCGCAGTGGGCTTCCCCCCAAACAACATCGCCGCCGACTCCGCCGTCGTCGAGTCCGCCGGCGTGGCAACAAACATACAATCCGTCTGCATTCCCAGCGTCTGGTTCATCGCGGCCCCCTTTCTCGCATACCCCGGTACAGACAGCCTCAACGGCCGGGTGCTGCACACAGCTAATGCAGCGTTTATCCTCGGCAGATAGTGCTGTGCATAGATCGTATGCAGAGCCTGCTCCGTCTCGGGGTGACGCTGTCCTACCTGCGGCGGAGGAGGCAGCAGCGCGGTTGAGACGGGGACAGACAGGCAAGCGGCTGCGCCGGGGAAGGAGAGGATTGTGGAAGCCGTGAAGGAGTTCCAAGGACGGACTTGTCGGATGTCCCACCAGAAGTGGCGGGTGTTGGGGTCACGGAGGGGGAAGGAGAGGGTGCGGACTAGCGAAGGGGCTGGGTTGGGGGCTGTGAGGTGGGCGTAGAGGTTGGTTGTGGGCATCAGCGCTGCCGGGGTGATGGGAGCAGCCGCGGCGGCCGCAGCCGAGGGGGAGGCAGCCCTCGGAGCGTACTGGAGGGGCTGTTGGGGGGGATAGAGGAAGTTGTCTGGTTGAGGGAGAGCCGTCTGAGGTTGCCGGGGTTGAGGAGGCGGGCTGGTGCTCGTCCTAGCTGGAGGGACATAAGCCGCGACTTGGTAAGACGGAAAAGCGTATGGCTCGACGGTGACATTCTCCAAGCTGGTGCAGGGGGAGACCTGGCGAGAGGAGACGTCGATGTCGATGACGGAGGGTTCCCGGGTGAAGTTGGCCGGGGAGCAGAGCAGGGAAGCCGGGATCTTTTCCGAGGGGAGGGAGACCGGCACAGTCGGGTAGGAGATGGCCGCTGGGGAGGTATTGCTGCGCTGATGGGACGGCCGGAAGGGGGCTTTGTTCGGGCCGACCGGGCTGGGGGACGTCCGGGCACGCTTGGCAACCCGCGAGGGAGGGACTGCCGGGGCGGCAACATCCTGGTCTTGGCTTCGGATCTTGGGGAGAAGCAGAGGGCCGTGAGTTCGGATAGGAGAACGGGCCGGGGTTGTTTGGCGAGTGCTCACAGCCGAAGGGTTGGAGTCCTCAGAGGGAGAAGACTCGAAGGAGTAGACTGAGCTGTGGGAGCTGGAGCGACCATGACTGGCATTGTAGGGGATCTGGAGAAGAGAGGGGTCGAAGTTGAAGTTGGGAGGTGTTGCCGGGGGGCAGGAGAAAGTGAAGTCGAAGGAGACATCCGCTGCCAGACTGTTCAAGTCAGCATCTTTTTGTCGATTGTTTTATTTTATTTCTTTCTTTCTTTCTTTCTTTCTTTCTTTCTTTCTTTCCCCCTTGAGGACACCTACGTGGACGCCATGTTGACAGTGTCAACACAACTGATTAAAATTAGCGGATGTGGTATCAAGTCTGGAGGCCGGCCCCCAGAGTATAGGCAATGTCAAAACAAAGAAAGAGTCTATAGCGTATGAAACAAAACACAAGGCTGAGACTGAGACGGCGCAGCCGACTTCTCCAAATTGGCCCAGTCCCTGACGAGCAAAGTTGTCGGTCAGTCTCTCTGTCTAAGTCTGAAGATGGACGATCGGAACGAGAGGGAATGTGATGGAGGAGAGCCATCGGCTTATATCCATCCTCGACAACGACGAGCAGCGGCTCGATCATAGGCCAAGAAAGGCCGGGCCACGCGCTGCAATAGCCGACCGCGACGCACGGAAAGTAGCATGGGTACTCGGATGCACAAAATTGGCGCGGAGCTGAGGTGACCCTGTCGGGTCTTGGGATACACTTGGTTCGCGGAAGCGCGTAGAGAGGGCTCATCTTCACGGTCATCCCAAGGGTACGTACCCTGCAGCCGCAGACCTATCTCAGAGCACCCGGGTACCACATGCACAACGCCACCACCACGGCGGCTCCAGGTACGTACCCGATGCGTGGATTAACCTGAAACACGCGGAGAGAGTTTAGCTTGCCAGCTCATGATGGTCATTTCATCTTTTCTGGAGGGGCTGTCCGCAGGAAGCCTCAAAGAGTGGGCACAACTTGCTACCTTCAACCCAGACCGTCCTCATAATGATGGAACTTTTAGGCTCTGACAGTATAGAATCTAGCCTCATCTTAATTCTGAACGTAGACTCTCTTTCTCGTCACATTCTTCTTCTCAAATCAGACTGGTCATTTTCGTCCTTCAAAGCCACAACCCAACATATACCTACCTCAACAAGTGCGGAGCTCGCTCCAAAGCTTCTCTGTCCTCCTCCCAGCTTTCAGCTTCCAAGCAGCTGCTTCAGCGTTGCCAAGACCAAGATGGTCCGAGCTTCTCCGCAGCCATCTTCAAACTGGTGAAGTCACGGCGTGATTCTGAGTTCTGATTGGCTGGACTACCCTGTCCTGCAAGCCGCCCGCCTTGAGTCACTTTCTGCACCACCTCAACTCTTCCCCCCTCCATCTTCTTTCCGCGGATGCATTGGAAGATGCAGATGGATGTGGCTTCACGGGAAAAAAAAAAAAAGAAAAAAAATGGCGCGGAGGTTCCTCCGCTGACGCGATCAACACGTCCGAGAGAGATTTTGAGAACATCGGACGTGGAAGACGTGTCGTGACGTGCCGTGTTCGCGAGGACGGAAAAGTTGTGTTAGCAACTGACACCCAGGTACATCTTGATCCAGTTCCTTGAGGACAAAGCTTCTCAATAACAGAGACGCATAAACCCTTTCCCAACTGACTTCACCCAGCTCCTTCATCAAATCTCCCCAAACGGACCTAACCACGCGGCCACCAAAACCCCAGCATAGCTTAAACCTATTTTTGTCCTCCATGCATCCGCGGATCTCGATCTACAGTGAGTCCCGCTTCCTCTTCCCAAGATCTCCGTCTCACAAGTGCAGGAAATAATCCACTTCCAGATCCATCCGAGCGCCTATTAAACTCAGGGACAGACCAAGGGGGATTACCTAACCTGTGTGCGCCCGCGCGCTTCATCGTCATAAAGTTACCCAGCATAGAAATATGTCTGGAGGGGTACACGTGAATTAGCCGCCGAACCCCTGCTCAGTACGGAAACGAGCAAGCGGGCGCTTGCGGACGAGGATTGGATGCGGAAGTGAGACCTTTCCATAACACTCAGCTTCCTGGCTCTGATCAGCTCAGGCCAGGCAAGGCAAGCCAGGTAAGGTAGGTAGGACAGAGGACAGGGCTGCTCTGTTAATATCTGCCTCGAGTTCGTACAACGTATTTTAGCTCTCTCCGATTAAATATAAACAAACACAACCCCCAGGTTGCTTCTCTCTTCTTGGACAAATGTCTTATCCTCATTTAGGGTTATATCCCCCACAATCACCCGCGATTGGACCATCCCACGCGCCAGATGGTACGCTTAAAAGGTGCACAGCCTCTTCCATCAGACTCCAGTAGGCTCGGCTGGCCGCAGAGACTTTTATCATGTACGTATGTAAATGTTGTCGTCATCGGGCCGTTCCCTGTGGCCCTGTTTGCCGCAGGAAGCCGGGCGCTTGGCAAAGATCAGCTCGGTCAGCGAGGGAAGGGGACCCTACTAACACCTGAGTGTGTTAGGGTACCTGAACCTGCTTACTAATCAGCAAGCAAAGTCATTCCTGGGCTGCTTATCTAATCAAATACTTACGTAATCAAAGCCTAGCAATTAGTCACACACACAAGACTGATTACATAATCGTAACGACCCCTCCGCGACCACGACGCGAACCCGGAACACTCCTCCCCATCGTTCACTCCGGGAGTCACCCTGCGCTTGTCCAACGTGCTTTCGCGTCTTGTCCGTCGACCGTGTCTTTCCCTCCCCCTGCAGACGCGACAGGCCAATCCCCACGCGCCTCACACGTGTCGCTGCAGGAGCCCCGCGTTGGTCATCCAATCCGATCGGATAAACCTGACTTCCCCGCACCGATGGGAGACGTCAAGGATTCCTGATGGGTGAATGTAGGCGGAGAGAGTGTGTGAGAGAGAGAGGCGGGGGGGGGGGGGAGGGGTTGAAATGACTCTTCTAACCAACCAAACCAACCCGAAGTTTTCATGATGATTGCTTTTGGATGAGCCAGCCGGATCCAGTCGGCAGACTGAAGATATCCCCGAGCAAACCTAACCCAACCCAGCCCCGCCCCACCTCGCCCTGCCTCGTCCTGCTGGTCGGGATGATCGATATTTCCATGTCTGATGTTTCGAACTTTGTCTTGTCTGGTTGGTTGACGATGCTCAGATGTTTCGTTTCAGGTTTGTGGAAGCTACATACATACAAAGCTGCATGCAGATGGTAGATGCAAAGGTGGATGACTCACCTCGGGCTGCATGCATCACTATATGCTACCGGTAGATTGTGACATGATCAATCATGGATTTCGGGCTTTGGTAGGGTTAAACTATCACCGATGAGGCTTGGATCGATGGGTTTCGGGTTCGGTAGATGTGTTGGCAGCTTGATAGTATGGTAGTTAGGTAATTGCCTCATTCTCTTGGGCTGTTTCAGATCCGACAAGGTTGAGGGACGTGTAAGTGGTGTCGTTTGATGTGATGTGATGGGTCGTTGTTTAGAACGGGCAGACTACGAGGCGAGGTTCAGTCCATCCCATCTCTTGCCGGCTGTGAGAGTGAGTTGTTCAGCGCTGGGGGTTTTGGCACCAAGCCTGTTGTAGAATGTGGAAACGGAGAACTTGGGCTTATGGTATCCTCTTAGAAGCCCACTTACACACAGTCAGAGACTCCGAAGCAGCCTCAGGCTACCCTGTATCCTCCTGTAGTCCTGTCCCAGAGAGTCTTGAGCGAGAGTTCAGTGTGATTCTCATCTTGAAGTTAAGGTATGATACTACTACGGTGCTACCATAGGTGCTCCCGTGATAGAACCAACATGATTATTATTCTTGTTAAAATACCAAATCTGCGGGAGAGAAACGAACTCTGGTATCATCGATTTGTCATCATTCAGTTCGCTGAATAATTCCCCTCAGAGTAGAACGTACACCCATCCAATCCATCATGATGCATGCATACAGGAGACAAAAGCCTACATCATAGAGAACCCGTTATCCCTTTCCTTCCAAAAGCTCCCGAGCCAGCAACCAAACGAGAGTCATCATCCAATGTGACAACTTCAAAGGCATTATGTACATTCGAGGTGTCTGATTGGCGGGTAGCCTGAGGTCATGTTGTTGTATGCATGAAGTGGTTGTGCCAGTGCTCATGGGACTTCTTACCCCGCCACCGAACCACAAGAAATCGATGAGATACCAAGCCGTCTGTCTTGTCCAACCGACGACGGGACGGCAGTGCCGAGCGACGTCTCAGCCGACCGGGACGTACGCGTCCGGCTTTCGTCGGACGCGTGCCCTCACTCACCAACCGGCACCCTCCCCCCCATCCATCCCAACCCCAACCCCAACCCCAACCCCCTCCATCCCAAATTCCCCTTCTCTCCCTCCTATACCCGGAAAAACCAGACCTTCCCTAACCGCCCTCAACGCCCTCTCCAGCCCCCTCAGCCGTTCCCTCTCCTCTCTCAACACCCCCCTCGCCAACTCCCTGATCGCTCTCCTCCCCATGCGCTCATGCATCTCCCTCCACCCAGCCAGTTCGCCCGCCACAGTCTGCTGCGCATACCGCAGCTCGCGGGCTAAGCGTTCCGCTTCGTTCAGGGAGCGGGCTGCGCGCGCGGCGGCGCGAGATTGCCTCGTTGTTGGTCCGAGGTTAGGGTCGTTGCTATTGGGGTTAGGGCTTGACGGGGAAGAAGAGGAGGAGGTGCCGGCTACCGCGGTGAGGGAGACGCCATCGAATAAGGAGGTTACGAGAGAAGGCCAGCGGGATCTGCTTCCTTCACCGGTGGATGGAGTTGGGGAGGAGGAGCCCCCGCCGGCGATGAGCGACGCAGTAGAGGATCTCGCCGAGGCGCGCTCGGCATCACGTCTAATAGCCGCGATGCGGGCGATTGTCTGCGGCGGCCGGGCAAGGGCTTTGAGGATGGCTTCGATGTTGGCGTGGAGGGCGAGAAAGGAGGAAAAGAAGGTTTGGTACGGGGAAGATTGCGAAGGGCAGAGGGTGCGGACGTAGGTTGCGAAGGCGGCGGCGTGCGAGGAGGGAAGGAAGGGAAGAGTTGAGAGGGATTGGGAGAGGAGGGCGGCGGACTCGTGGAGGTCTGGACGTTGATCGAGGTTAGTTAGACCGTGTGAATAGGAGCTTCAGGAGTAAACATACCACTGGCAGCATTAACAACCGCATTCGCGCGTCTCGCCACACTCCTGGTCCCAAACTGGACACTCCTGACCATATCTCTCGCATGATCGACAAACTGCTCAACTTCCCTCAAATCCTCGACCGGCTCAAGCTCTTCGTGCACCTTCTCCATCAACGCCTCGTACTTCAGCCTGGACCTCTCAGCCATCATATCGAGCTGAAGATCCGGAACGAGGAAAAACTCCCACAGCATCTCGTGCGTCGCAAACGTCGGATGCGCCAGGAGAACCCTCAGAAACCAATCCATCCTCACCTGCAAATCCCTCAGCACCGCCCTGCTCGGGCGACTGGGGATCTGCACCGGCGATCTGAGGTCCGCCAGCGACGGGATCCATGACGCAGGGTTCTCCATCTGCAGCAGCCTAGCTAAATGCTCAAAATCCCCCAACGACCTTCTGCACGTCGTCACCGCGTAGGAATTACTATCCAGCGGGGCGCCCGACTTGACCACAAACCTGACCGTCGCATCCTCCACGAAAAAAGCCCTCACCACGCCCGTCGTCCGACTCGCAAGCTCGTCAGCCGTCCTCTTATCTCCAGCCGTAGCCATGGCCGCCGTGGGCGGCGGAATCGGCGGCGGCGTGAGCATGAACAGCGTCAGATCGTCCATCTTGTTGCGGAGGTCATCATCCTTAGCCAGTTCAACGGCCGTCAGGCCGCGCAGTTCGCGCGCAGCGGTGTCAACGCGGGGATCGCTGAAGAGTACCCGAACCATATCAAACCGACCGTACTTGGCCGCCAGCATCAGCGCCGTAAACTTCTTCTCGTTGACGGCATTGACATCCACATCACACTGCTGCAGGATCCTAGCCGCCAACGCCGCATCGTTAATAATATGCAGCAGCGTATTTCCCTTGATATCGACATGATGATCCAGATGCAGCGGTTGTCCATCGCCCTGCGTCTTTGTCGCCGCCTCGAGCGCCTCCTCCACCATAGTACTATAGTTGGGATGATCATACGAGCGACACAACGCAAACAGCGGCGTTTGCCCATTGCGATCCTTCTGCCGCCACGGAAGCATGTGCCCGATGCGGCGGATCAGGAAGGGCGCGTGGAACAGGTAGTGCGCGGCGCTGCGGCCCCAGGTGTCCTGGATGGCGAAGTACTCGCGGAGTTTGTCGTCGTCGACGCGCGCTAGCAAGAAGTCCAGGATGGTCTCGACAATCGTCTCGTCGCCAAGCTGCACCGCCGCACTGAAGAGCGTCGTGCCCTCGTTGTTTCGGTCCTCGAGGATCGCTTCCGCGGAGTAGTACTGGCTCAGCGAGAGTAGATACCTCAGCGCCTCCGGCTGACGATTCTGTATCGCCATCATCGGCACCGACTCGCCAAACGCATCGTGCGTCTGCGACAGCCGCTCAATTGACGTGTCCCCCTCCATCCCACTAAACGTCCCAACACTCAGCGGCATGGACCGGAACGAGATTTCCGACCCGCTGGACATACTCCTAGTATCCATGACCACTTTTTTGGGCCTTTTCATCGGCTGCTGCTGCTGCTGCTGCTGCTGCTGCTGCTGTTGTTGTTGTTGTTGTTGTTGTTGTTGTTGAGTCTCGCCATCCCCATCACCCCCCGACTCCTCCGTCATTCCATTCTCCACAAAAGGAAACACATGCCCCAGCCCTGATCCCAGGCTAAACCTCTCCGACAGTGTCAAACTCGCCGACGACCTATTCACCTCAGTTGACTCTGACCCCCACCCCTTGTCCTCATCCCCATCCCCATCATCCACCACATCATCATTCGGCTCCATAATCCTCCTCAACTCTTTGAGATCTCCCCTTGCCGTGGCATCCCAGAGCGCCTTATTCCTCCGGCTCGCCCTTCTCAGCCCCCCCGATTCCCGATCCAGATACGAGAGCACGGCCTCGAACGTGCTGAGCGCATACCCCATCTCGCCGCTCTCGATATCATCGATGAAGATGAAGTTGCGGATGTAGGCTAGGCGCGCCTGTAGGTGCTTCACCTGCGCTTTGATGACGATGTAGAGCAGCAACGACACTAATGTGTCCGCGTTTATCGTCATGACCGGCTTTTCCGACGACGTCGGTCCCTGTTGGACATCCGACGGCGGTTGCGGCGGGACATCCGTGAGTTGTGTAGCCGCCTTCACCGTCGCCAGCAAAATCTCCATCATCTCCTGCGGACAGCTGGCGTTGGGCAGGCGTCTAAACTCCTCGACTGCCCTCTGCAGCCTAGAAACTGCCGCCCTCTTCGCCCGACTGCCCCCCTCAATCACCACCCCGAGCTGCGCAATATCAATGTGATCCATCTGCCTGATCTTCGCCTCTAGCTCCAGATCCTCCTGTCTCCGAAGCGCCGCTAGGCGCGGGAACAGGAAATGGTGCACATTCTCCGCGATGTACCTCTCGATAAGCCTTTCCACCACGGGACCCGTCAGATCCGTCGTCTGCCCCAGATGAGCAAGCTGGTTGCGGTCGACGCTCTGGAATAGGTCAATCGCCGCCATGACGGCCGTCTCCAAGGCCGTGCGCATCACGGTTTCATCATCTTCTGGCGGTTTATCTGGAATTGGAATAGGAGGATCATCTAGATCACTCGAGGGAGAAACGGCTGCCGCCTTAGACGGATCATATCGGGCGTCGCTGAGGGACCTCGCGCGCTTTACTGCCCTCGAAATCGGTCCGTCGGGTTCGGGGTCCGGGATTTCGGGTGCTGAGGGGGGCGGGGGTAAGGGACGCTCGAAGACGAGGGTGAATTCGCGGAAGAGCTTTTCGAGGCCGGACTGCATCTGTTTGGCGATGGCAGGGAAGTGGTTGAGGAGCTCGTGGAAGCTTTTGACGTCTTTTTTCTTAGGAGGGTTGCTCTGCTGGCGGTTGCCGGGTGGTTTGGCCGGGAGCCGGGCAGGTTCTGCAATGCCCTTGGAAGAAGGAGGGGGTAGTATGGCCGGGGGGATTTTGACTTCGACCCATGTTCCTACGAGCGGGCGCGAGATGTAGTAGACCAGGAAGGGGCGCGGATCGAGCGTGTCGGGGTACCAGATGACGTCGTGGAGGAGGGTTGCTTGGGCGAGGTTTTTGAAGCCTGTCGCAGCAATCAGCCTCTCTGTAGTCAAACATGTAAGCAGCATATACGCAAGGAGTCGTACCCTTATTCGTAAACACCGTACTATCCTTGATCACCAAACTCCTCCCATTAATCGTGGCATACAGTCTCGGTTTCCCTCTCATCTCGCGCAAATTCTGCTGCTGTCCCCCCTGCGCAGCCGCAGCATCATCCTTTCCCCCTCCCCCTCCGCCGGCCTGCTGCTGCCCACCACCCTTCGGCGGCACTATCCTCAATATATGACTCGCCAAAAAATCATTCTCAACTATGGAGGCCACAAGCGGCGCTCCCGAATCCGGGTCGCGACTGTTGAGCAGGACATCGGCGGTCGGTACCAGCAAGACGTGGTGCTGGGGCGGCTGGCACTGGGCGAGGAGGGCAGAGCTCTTGGAGAAGGCACTGAGGAAGGGGTTTAGGGGTTGCATTCATTCGACTACTCTCGCGGCAATAAGGGGCCAATACTGGTTTTGGGATGTTTATCGGGTTCTGCTTCGGTGGTTCCTGGGAATAAAGCGGCTAGAGGTTGGCGCTGGTGCTGGTGAACGGGCGATCGTCGCAGCCACCACCATTGGGCAGTTCAGCGGTCGAGAAGAGACTTGTGGGCGGCGTGTCGACCATGCAGCGGCTAGGCTTCTTGGATGCTGTGGCCTGGGGTCTTGCAAGCTGTTTGTCAGTGTTGACGCTGCCGCCGTACGCTCTCCTTCATTCACCCAAGCTCCAGGAAGGACGGTGTGCTGGTTAGCGGGACGCAGGTGACGCAATCCGCCGATCCTAAAATTTCAGCTGGCCTCAGGTTCTTGAAAACCTGGTCTCGTCAAGCTTGCTGCCTGTCGGCGACTCTGGCTGCTGACAAGACGGATGAGGGGACGTGGTCGCTTCGCTTCGCTGAGGTCTCGCTGACGATCTAATCTGATCTGTTTCGATATTCGTATCCTATGTCCTGGCAAATTATGCGGATGCGGTGCGGTCGGTGGCTGGGAAGTCAACTGCGCGCACGTCCTGCAAGCGGTTCGGTCTGGTCGTGAAACGTTGGACTGAACGATCGAGCTGCCCGTTTCTTGGTTTCTTGGGTTTCTTAGGATGCAAGATGCTTCCCGGAACTCGAGCGGGAAGCGTCGCGCTAACAGGGGTGCTGGCGGGCTAGTGGGGCCGCAGGTAAGGGTGTGCGCACTGTACTAATACTGTATAACTGCCGAAGGACATCATTGACCATGGACGTTGTCTTCTGGGCCCAGTTGATCTCGAAGACTTTTGCAGTAGGGAAACTAACCTTTTGCTATTGGAACCAGAGCTATCGATCAAACATGGTATGGATACCTAGGTAGGTATTTGATGTTATCAAAACACCTATCTGGAAGCTAGGCTGCATAAATTACGGAAAGATGTGACAGCTCAGATCTTAAGACCAGACCCTGCTTGACGTGTGATGTCCAAAGACCAAAAAAAGAAAAGAAAGAAAAGAAACGAAAGCTCTAGCCTTATGTAATCTGCCCACATAAGATGAGAATGAGTAGCATTAATATAAACAATCATTATGACATATTGTAGCAGGAGGGTACTTGGGCTTCAGCTTCATCTCCATCAAGACCTTGGCTACACAGTCACCTCACACCTCACTCAATCAAAGTGGGTATATACTGGCTCTCATGTTACAGTCATCATCATGATCTCATATTTTATTACTATACTCCCGGCTCACGACTTGGCCGCACCGGCCTTGATCAGCAGGATATCACCATCTTCAACCACATAGTCCTTGCCCTTGGTCATCATCTTGCCCTTAGCCCGCACCTCCGACTCATCACCCAGCTCCTTAAGCGTCGTGTAGTTGTACACGATAGCCTGGATGAAGGTCTTCTCAAAGTCGCTGTGGATAACGCCAGCGGCCTGCGGGGCCTTGGTGCCGGCGCGGATAGTCCACTGCCGCACCTCGTCGGGGCCGACGGTGAAGAAGCTGTGCAGGTGTAGCGCCTTGCGCATCTGTACGATGACCTTGGGCAGGGCAGAGTCGGCACCGACTCTCTTGCACTCTTCCTTGGCCTCCTCCTCGCTCATGTTGGCTAACCTGTGCTCGAAGGCCGCCGAGATGGGGATGATGGGGTCACCCTCGGCGTGCTCCTTGACCCATTCAACGATCTTGGGTAGGTGCTTGTTCTTCTTGCGGATGAAGTCCCGCTCAGACAGGTTCACCAGGAAGACGACGGGCTTGGCCGTCAGAAGGAACAGAGGATTTATGGCCTCGACCTGCGATGTATTAGCGTGTGTACACAGCAAATGCAAACTAACAAGAAAAGGCAAAAAAAGTGAGCTTCCGTCTGCTCAGACTCAAGTTTTTATCTCATGAAGCCTCAATTCAGGAGGTTTCGACGAGCTGGGTTTGAAGTTCGGGCCTTGGGCCCTTTATCATCATAGACGGGAGAGAGAGAGAGAGAGGAGGGCGGGGGCGGGGGGACGCCCGAGGTGGCGATGAGTAGAGAAGAACAAAGGAAAAAAAAAAAAATAAAACAAGACCTACCTCCTTCGGAGTCCAGTCGCCCTTGCGGACATCCTTGCCATCCTTGAGCCAGGCCAGGACCTTCTCCATGGTGGCTTCTTCCTCCTTCCACTTCTTCATCTGCAAGCTCTGGCCGCCCTGGCGCGTCTTCTTCTTCTGGGCCTCGAGCGCCTTCTCGACGAACTCGATATCCTTGAGCCGCAGCTCCTCGCTGATGATGTTGAGATCGCGGACAGGATCGACGTCGCCCTCGACGTGGATAATCTCGGCATCATCGAAACACCGAACGACCTCGAAGATGGCATCGACGGCGCGAATGTGCGACAGGAAGGCATTGCCCAGACCGGCGCCTGTTGACGCACCGCGGGTCAGACCGGCAATGTCGTAGATGGTAAGATTGGCCGGCACGCGCGACTTGGGGTTGTACTTCTCGCACAGCCAGTCGAAGCGGTCATCGGGAACGATGACGCGGGCCTCCTCGGGGTCGATGGTAGCATAGGGGAAGTTCTAGGGAGAGGCGCGAGTTTCACATCAGCGTCGGCCCTTCATCAACCATTGACAACTAGGTGTCGGTGCATACAGCAGGGTTGCCCAGGTTAGACTTGGTGATGGCCTGGAAGAGCGTCGACTTGCCGACGTTGGCCAGTCCGACCTAATAATCGCGCGACGCAGAGCGTGGTCAGCATGGCCGACGACGATGGAGAGGCCAAAAGCAGCCCATCAATCATAATCACGCGCAACCCACAAT
The DNA here is from genome assembly GCF_000221225.1 of Thermochaetoides thermophila DSM 1495. Taxonomy (NCBI): domain Eukaryota; kingdom Fungi; phylum Ascomycota; class Sordariomycetes; order Sordariales; family Chaetomiaceae; genus Thermochaetoides; species Thermochaetoides thermophila. The sequence goes on from NW_006383036.1 coordinate 1,187,156, forward strand.
ACCGCTCTTCAGGTTGTTGCCGGGGCGGCCCAGGAGGACCTTCTCTTGCGCGGCCTGCTTGGGAGGCATCTTCTTGGGCTTTGCGCGCTTGGCGTAGGTGCGAGTGAAGTTGTAGTAGACGACGAGCGTGCAGTTAAGCACGGGATGGCGGGAGCAAAACGCAGAGCTAGCTGCGAAGGGGCGAAAGAGGGGGGAAGAAGAAGCGAAGAGAAGCGACCGAAGGGATGAGGACGCCGTGGTGGTGAAGGGTGAGCTCGTGGTCGGATAGCCACGAGCACGACTGACAAATTCGCAACCACAACCACGCAATTGGCGGGCTCGTAATCGCTTCAGGTGAAATTGGCTGCAAACAAATGCGCCGCGTTGTGGTGATTGAGAGGTGTCCGGCACGGGACGAAAGCAGTTGGGGGTAACTGGTGAGGTTGATGAGGGAGTTGAAAATTTTGGGGGGTCGAACGCGGGGCTTCCCCCCCTTCGCCCAGCCCAGCAACGAAGTGGGGTAGAGACGAGCCAATGACGTTGATTCAAGAGGGGCTCTGGCCAGGGTTCCAGACCCACTTGGCCCTGGCGGGGTCGAGTGTTCTTGGCTGCAGCTCGGGGTCCAGCTGTTGCGACAGCGCTGCAGCGAATCCAACTCTGCTCCAAGTGAAATTTAGTCTAAACGCCGGCGTTCCAATCGTTGTCGTAATTAACATGCGTATCGAGTATTGCAGCGCTGCGTCCTTGTGTTGTTGGCCAACCTTACTATTGAGCTGTGCCCTCATTGTTTATTGATTCCCTGGTGCCCTCGTAGAGTTGGATGGTGGCGAAGCTGACGCTGACCGCGCCAACTGCTCTCACCTTGCGAGGCTAAGACGGTCAGAGAGTCCTCCTCTCTCTCTGACTTTCTGGAGCAGAGCTCCTCATCTGGCTCGGGAAGCCCGGCTTTTATCGATCTGTTGCTGGAGCGGGAACGACTCCAATTCCCCCAACTCTTTGTTCGGCGTGGCCGATTTCAACATCGACCTTCGAACATTCTTCTCCTTGCATCAATTGTTCTTTTTTTTTCTTTTCCCTTTTTTTCCCGCTTACCAACAGTACTAGCCAGTTATCATCATCACTCCCGCCGATATGTCCGATCCAACTCCCACTGGCAAAAAATCCCACCACAAGCACAAACACTCCCGCTCGCACCGCACCCACCGCTCAACCCTCTCCCTCCAAAAAACCGAAATTATCATCAACGTCTACGACCTCCTGCCCCCCGGCCGCCTCTCCTCCGTCCTCTGGACCCTCGGCACATCCCTGCTACACTCCGGCGTCGTCATCAATGGCAAAGAATACGCCTACGGGGGGCACAACCGCCCGGGCATAACCGGCGTGTACTGGACGCGCCCCAAGACGGAGCCGCCCGGCGGCCACTTCCGCTGCGAAATCCTGCACGGGTTCACGATCGCAGCGCCGCACGAGATCGAGCGCATCATCCAGGAAGTGTCGGAGGAGTTTCTGGGGCCGTCGTATAACCTGTTGACCAAGAACTGCAACCATTTTACGTCGTACCTCTGTCAGAAGCTGACGGGTCGCCCGGGACCGGCGTGGCTGAATCGCGCGGCGAGTATTGGCGTCAGGTTTCCATGCGTCGTGCCTAAGGAGTGGGTGACCGTGCCGGATTTTGAGACGGCTGAGGGGGAGCTGGTTGATGAAGATGAGGAGGAAGGGTATGGGTATGGGGTCGGCGGGCATGGGGGCGACGAGCGGTCTAAGATGCTGAGGTCGTCGGATGAGGTGCCGAGGCTTGTTGGGCAGAAGCCGGCGGGACCGACAGAGCAGTTTGAGCTAGGGAGTGAAGAGGATGAGAGGAGTGGCAGGGTAAGGGCCCCGGCTGTCAGGGACGCCGAGGGAAGGGCACTACCCCCTGCTGAGAGGGCGCCGACTTTGTGAGGACGAGAGTCGCTCTCGCTGGTTTCATCCTTCTATCTTCTAGTCTTGGATTGGTGATTTCGGGAAAAGTTAAACAGGCCGGGTCGGCGTTGTCTTGGAGTTGAGGGAAGGGATCATCCTGGATTTGTTCTTTCGATACCACGGTATAGGTACCTACCTACCTACATACATACATACATACACTCGGCGAAAACAACAAGGGCCAAATAATCTTGGGCCAGTTGTTTCGGGGACGGCGTATGTATGTATGTATGTATGTATGTATGTATGTATGTATGTGTGTGTGTGTGTGTGTGTGTGTGTGTGTGTGTGTGTCTCTTGTGTTCTGATTATTTGATATATTCATATCAGTCGCTACAGAACTGGACGCATGGACGGAAAATATTCCTGGGTGGGATGGCTCCCGGAGCATAGCTTAGATCTTGTGTTGCCATACAATCCAGAATTCGAATTCGAAAGGTATTGTATTACCTTCCTGTTATCGAGCTGCATCCCGAGGGACTGTGAGGTATGTCGGGGGTTTTACGGCCGATATGCATGACTCTCTCGGAGTGTCCTCGGGGCTTGGGAGAATATCCTGAGTGTACGAGGCTGGCTGTTACCATTCAGCCTTGTCAGCTCATGCCTCAAACTCATCATCTTGATGCTAGCAGCTGTAAACACACCGCGAATATCTTGATTTGACTATATTCACCATTCCCACACATACACATCCCGCTTCATCACCAATTTCTCATCCATTCCCCCCCCTCCCCCCCCTCCCTCCCTCCTCCTCCTCTCTCTCTCTCTCTCTCTCTCTCTCCTCTCTCTCTTTGACTGACGTCCTGATCATCACTCCTCCCCAACCATCTCCCTATTCCACCTCAAGACCTGCTCACACACCCCCTCAATCGTCGCACACCCACTCCCATACCCAATTCCCCCCTCCTCCACGCTCTTCCTCGCCTCCCGATCATCCACAAACGCATGACTTGACACGCTAAACACTGACGGCTGCAGCAAATGCACATCCCCACTGGGTTCCTTCCAGCCCAGCGTCTTGCTCAACCAGGGAACCTTGGCTAACAACAGACACCAGCCCTCGATCATATGCGCAAGCAGAAAGAGTAGGATCGGAGGAACGGGTTTGACCGTCGTGGGGGTTTTTGCCAGCGTCATAGCAGCGAGGTAGACATCGCCGTAGGCGGTGGGCGGGCCGTGGTCGGTGACGACGAAGGGTTTCCCGGCGCAGGCGGGCATTTCCTTGCGGGCGAGGGCCGCTTCGAAGGCGAGGTGGGCCTGGGCGACGTTGCGCGAGCAGACAAAGTTTTGGATGATGTGCGGTGTCCAGGAGACGTTGGTACCGCTGCGGAGGACGATACCGACGACGGGGTCGGAGGGCTGACCGTAGATCGGATTGCCGGGGCGGATGGTACCCGTGCGAAAGGCGGGCGTGTTGGAGGCGAGGATGAGCCGTTCGGCTTCAGCTTTGGTGTAGGCGTCTGGTTGGGGAGTTAATCATCATGCTCGACTTCAGGTGAAGGTAAAAATAAGGGGTACGAGAGAGTCTTACAGTTCCCGAAGAAACGCCCATGCTCTCTTAACGGCTTCCCCCAGTCCCTCTCATCGATAACCTGGAAATAATCCTTCGGCCCCTTCTCCCACGGCCAGACCCAGAAATTAGGAGGGACGAGCGCCACGGAAGCAGACGACGTAGCCACAAAGATGTCGGCCCCAGCCTGTTGAGCCGCCTCCATCACGTTCTTTGCGCCATCCCGATTCACCCGGCTGCAGCGCTCATAGAACAATATGCTGCGCTCCTGGGGCCGGATAACTGCCGCGGTATGGAAGACGGTCAGAGGCAAAGTCGCGACAGAGGTTGGCCATGGTTTGGCAAAAGCTGCTTCGACCGACGAGCGATCTGATATGTCGGCCTTGACATAGTCACATCCCGTCGCGGCCATGTCAGGCCGTTGCGGGGGGGCAAAGTCTACGATGCGGATGCTCTCGGCCGGCTGGCCGCGCGCTAGGAGGGCGAGGACGATGTCACCTCCGACGAGGCCTAAGCATTTGTCAGTATACACAGCGCTCTATTGTGAGGGGTGAGGTGTAAAGTGAGGTAAGAGGTCTCACCTGATCCGCCGACGACTACATATCGTCTGTTGAGGCGGGGCGGCAGGAGCTTGTCAAAACCGAGGGGCTGTTTCTTGAGACGCTCGTAGGTTTCCCTGATCTCTTCTTTGGCCCAACGGTGAGGAGATAGCTGGGCGATCTCGGCTGGGACAGAGCGCATGGACGCGTTGATCTTGTAGAGGTAGAGCAGGGCCGCGAGGGCCACGGCCAGGGGCACCGCCCACCACATGCTGCTTGGTTGGCTAGGTGTGCGAAAGTTGGGTGAAGTCGTTGTTTTTTGTTCAAGAGCGATCAGACTTTTGGGGGAGGAAGAGTCATTGCGCAGGAAGCCGTTTTCGACCTTGACTGTGATGAGGCCAGTGAACCGACACACTGGCCACGTTGAAGGGTCGAGGACGATGGGACGAGGAAGATGGATGAGAGACAGGCTTCTTAAGCAACAATACAAGCCGCATTTTGCATTTTTCTCAGCCACAACTAACGTGGTATCCCGAGCTTGAACGCACTCGGAGAGTTCGCCCGCGAAGGAAGGATTCTCGTGATGTCTCTCATGTTTACTACGTGAATTCACGTCCAAGATTGCCCTCAACTACAGCCTCCTTAGTCTCATAAATTCCCAGCTCAGTATAAAACGAAACATAGCACATGCTGCCCTCGGCTGTTCAAAGTTTGTGCCGGTAGCCAGCGTCCACAGGCTCAGACACAAAGTCCCAGTCTCGGCTCTGCGGAGAGACACACAACGCAACATCATAGTAGAGCATGTGCAGAATACAAGGCATTACAAGCCCTCTGTGCGTCCTGAACTCAATCATAATGTTAATGCTACACAAGAGTAGTCGACGAGATCTGTGTCGCTGATCCCTGCGCTCCTGTGGCCCTGCGTCATGCCCAGAACGACGAACACAGCGGAAATACCCAACTGGTGGAGAGTGTGGCCGACGCCGGTGGACCTGTGGCTGGTTGGCCTCGGATGGCGTTCCACGTCTCCCGCAGCGTGACGTGAATGTCGAGCCATTGACCAATCAGGGAGCAGGTGACGGGTCCTGCAGAAAAAGCTTGGCCGCCAGGAGATCTTATCGCACGTGGGACGTCGAGGGCGACCATCTCCCTCCGCGATGATGGTAGTCTGTTTCTTCTCTCTCTGACAGGGACCATCATGAAACGCTCGAGGGACCCAAAGGGTTCACTGCTGTAACGGCATGGAGGGACGCTCCCGGTCCCTCCCTGTTTCTGGAAAGCTTGTAAAGCATATGTCTACTGTATGATGCCACCGTCGACAACAGAGAGAACGGATAGCGCATGGTGCATGATTGAAACCGTGCCGTGGCCCGACCCCTTGCAATTTGCGCCACGGTCAAGCCGCGTCCGAGTTCAAAAAAAAAAAAAAGTCCCATTCTATCGTACATGTTGTCTCCATGAGTTCTTTTTTTAAGGTGGAGCAGACATCGACCAGCGGAGATCAATTTCGATCGTCCAAAATTTGGGTTTCCAGAAGAGATGAACTGAATGTCATGTGCCGCGTCGGGAGCTATTGGGGAGTAGAAATTGTAAAGATACGAAGAAAATCATCAACCTTCCCGGCCCGTATTGCTTGATGGATGGATACGTAGTGTACACATCGCTGTGCTGAACCTGCATACCCGCACCTTTGTCCACCCACCCATCCAGAGTGACTTCAGCGGTGGTCAGGCGCCGCTCCCAGCTAGTGACAGACCGCTCGAGAGGCCGACGGAGTTGCGCGGAAACCAAGACCTAGCAACGCAGGAACGCAATTAGCCAATGAGAGCACTCTATAGGGACGTATCAGGATCCACAATGCCGTCGGGTCCCAGCTGTTCTGGGGTTCCGCGAGCGACCCTCACTGGCCTTGGCAGGTTCCGGCAGGTCCTCTCAGACCCTCGCCTTCCTGTTTTCGAGCAAGGAACCTGTCCGGAAAGCCGCGAAACGGCTGGGGTTTAATCAAGTCCTCACTTTCCACCTTTTCGCGGTGCAAAAGTGCGACTGACCAATTCGACCGATCGACTGTGTGGTCTCTGGGGCTCCAGGCCAGACCGACTGCCAATTTCCGGCATTTTTGATAGCGTCACCATCCTCCCCCCCTCTCTCCCCCAAATCTGTTTTTCTACCTTTCTCTTCCCGCTACACCGGCGCCATCGTATTCTTTCGCTTTTTCGCAAACATCATTTTTTTTTTGCTGAGCCAGCAAAAAAAAAAATATACGTTTTAATTTAGAGCATTTCTTTGCCTCTCGCTCTACCACAAATAACAACTCCTCCCAGCCAAGATGCGCTCCATCGTGCTTGTCGCGCTCTCGACGCTCGGCGTCGCGGTCGCCCAGTCCTCGAGAGGCAACTTTACCATTGACCCTGCGAGCGTTGAGCCGAGGACGAGGGGTACGGACATTCCGGTTGTTGATGATGATGATGATGATGATGAGGATGGCAGTGGAGGATGATTTGGTCGCGCTGGCGGATGCTGACTTGTGGTCGCTCAGCCGAGTGGTGCAACGCCCAGTACAACTCGTGCCGTACTCTCTGCGGTGGCCGTCCCAAGTCTAACGATTGCGACACGGTATGACGCCCTCTCCCTACTTGCTGCCTTGCCCCGCGACCAGGCCGCTGACGCCACACAGGAGACGCTCGAATACGACTGCACGTGCTCCAACGGCACGGCCCCCGGCCTCGAATACTACATCCAGACCATGCCCACGGTGAGTTGCGTCACTCGAGAGTTGCACAGCCAGGAGGACACCAGAGACTGACGAACGAACCCCTTCCCCCCCTTCCTAGTTCATCTGCGAGCAAGCGTATACGGACTGCATTGCCGCCAACACGGGCAGCTCGAAGGCTCAGGATGATTGCAAGACCAACATCAAGGAGAAGTGCGGCACCCTGGATCCGAATAAGGCTCAGGTCGATAGTGGCGACGGCACGGGCAGCTCCAGCAGCGCCTCTTCCACTGCCTCCGCGACCGGTCCGGCTTCTTCGGCCGCTGTCAGCTCCTCGACCTCGGCCGGCGGCGCTGCCCCGACTGGTGCCTTCCTCCTTGGCAACGGCATTGCTGTCGCCGCTGCCGGTGTCTTTGCTGCCATGCTCTAGCAGTGAGGTAGCTAATTCGGTTGGGAGTGTTGGCGATCAGTCCATGATCGGCTAGCGTGTGTGTGTGTGTGTGTGTGTGTGTGTGTGTGTGTGTACCAACTCTTCGATATCGCTCTGGACATTTTTTTTTTTTCCATTTCGCCAGATTTCTTTTTCCTTCCCATGCGTCGGCGCTATTGTATGAGGTGCTGGACGATGGGGGGGGGGCTAATGCAGTGACGACGGAGTCATGATTACTGATGATGATGTCGTACGATGAGATGGCGGCAGGACGGGCGATGTAATAATGTCAGGGTCTTCGTGTTTGGGAGGGGGCGTTTGTTGTGGTGGTAGAGAAGAACAGTATCATATTCCCACATATTCTCCTCCAGGTTTGGTCCCGGTCCCCGTGTCTTGTGTGCTGACTACCTATGTGTGTTGTGGAGGCAGTGTGGTTGACACTATGGATACAGCCTTTGACAGGCTTCCTAACAATAACACAGCCTCCAGCCTACAATACCTTTGTGATGCCATTATTGCACAGCGACCTTGTGCCCACCTTTGACCTGGATTCCTGTCCTTTGTCTTCATATAACTGATTCGCATATTTCCAGTCTCAATATGATCCTGACCGGCTTGTATGAGGTGGGTTCTGCAACTTGTCTACTCGAGTCGACGTTCGATTCAGACCGAATTTTGATTGTTACGCCTTACGCCTTAGCCATTATCAGCCTCAACTCAACTTGACTCAACACAAAGTCACAATGTCCACACCCCCAAAGCCAACCCAAACCCTCCCTCCGGAGATCATCACTTCTATCCTCGAAAAATACTACTCCGAGCCCCCTCGCTGCGCCTTATCCCTGCTATGTCCCGAGTGGAAGCTCTGTCCGCGCAAGACCCCTGCGCTGGACGTCCTCCTGCGCTCGGTACGCATTGATGTGTACACGGCGCCGTTGCAGAATCATAAGTGGCTGTTTGTTGATCGGGCAGATGGGCGTGATGATGAGCTGGAGGAGGAAAGTGTGGTGCTGGATGAGGGGACAGTGGAGACGAGGTTTGGAGGGAGGTGTTTTTGTTCGGAGGAGGGTGGGGGTTGGGTGTTGGTGGGGGGCGTGGGGGATCCGGGGTGTAGGGTTGCTAGGGGGGCGCCTCGTCCCTCTTTGGGGGGGACTAGTAAGGGGCCTTCTTCTGGGAGGAGGAGTGTGCTTGAGAAGGGGGTGATTGATGGTAGAGTTGGGAAGAGGTCTGAACAGAAGAAGCCTACTGCTGCTGCGACTACTGGTCTGGGTTACCGCACTCCGGATCGGTGGATGTGTGCCCTGGACAAGTTTTACCAACGCGAGATGGTTCGTCGGTGGGCGTCGAACGCGGTCTTTGTTGTTGGGCAAGAGATTCCGCGCGGCCCGTTGTTCCGTCCCGAGGTGGTGCACTGGCCTGGGGTGACTGAGAGGAGATTGGTGTTGGAGAGAATGGTGCGGTTGAGGAGTGAGGAGGTAATGGGACTGTTGCCGTTTAGGCTTGATTATGTTACGGTTGATGAGGTGAGGGAGGATGAGGAGGACGAAGATTGGGCTGAGGGCGTGGTCTGGAGAGGGAGGAGGGTTTGGGCGGATGACGGACTTGAGAAGGAGAGATTGCCGATGACGGTGGTTGAGGAAGGGGAACAGGAACCGATTTACACGTATGTCTTTCAGTTGATCCGGCATCTCGTCGTCAACACGACTCCGAGCGTTACGGCGTTGGACACTGCGGAGGTGTACTCCCGCCGGCTGGGGCAGCTGAAGACGTATCTTCAGCAGTCTGCTGCTGTTTCGCAGTCCTCTCCGACCAACGAATTCGACGCTACGCAACCGAACTTTCTTAACCCTCCCTCCTCCGACCACAACCACGAAGCTTGGGTGTACCCCTCCCTGAGCGACAGCGACATACAGATTCTCCAGCAAGCCCATCTCGACGAGAAAAGACTCCCCTTTATCATCGACTATTCCAAGCTTCCAAACCTGGAGACGCTGTGCCTTGATCTCAGGGGTCTCTCGTACCCTCCTACTGCGGCGGCGTCCCAGAATCCTCGTCTGCGACGACCGAAAGCTTTCTTAACCGAGCGAGCCGTCTGCTCCAAGCTTCGCGATCTTTGGTACCGCGGGTTAAAGCTCTTGGTGATTGCGGGGTTGAGGAGCTGGAACCGATATCCCGGGCCCGAGCCGGAGGGTGAGCTTAGGACGAGGGCTGCTAAGTGGGATGGACGACGCTGCTCTTATGTTAATGAGCAGGGGGAGGTGGATTGGTGGGCTATGCTGAGGCGTTGTGTGAGGCCGGGAGGGAAGGTGGTGTTGGTTGATGTTGAGGGGGAGGAGGTGGGGGCGCCGTTTCAATGATGGGTTAGGGTTGGGGGTTAGGGGTCGAGGTTAGAGACAGAGGGGTCGGATGGCTGGGAGAGATACAAATCATCCAAGGCAGGTTCTTGAGGTAGGTGGTAGGTAAGTTCCTTTGTTTTTTTTTTTCCTCTGATTATAGCTTTGGGAATGTAGAGGATGGGAGTAATGTTTGTTGAGATCTAGTCAAGTTAAGGAGGAAGGTAAGGGGTGGGATAGAAGCTTAGGGTTGGGGTTAAAAAAGTTGGGTTAGGGAGTTTGGCCTGCTCTTCAGCTCTCCACATTTCATCGTGCAGGCTCCAAGTGTTGTTTTCTTCTACGGGTTTTCCTTCACTGCTTCTGTGTAAACCAGCATCGCCCTTGCCCATCATGCCCAGCAACCACTGAGCTTTTCGATCCCTTTCTCCGCTCTGCAGGTCACCAGGGTAACCAATCACCTCGTTACGCCTCATGGCCTAAGGAGCAGAGCGAGAAGCGTCGGCCACGGCCCGCGATGCACGGGATACGTACACGTAAGTGGCCGTTTAAGGTACAATACGGCCAATCACGAGAAGATGGCAGGCCCCATTCAAAGTCCAGTAACAGAATGAATGGCGAGCTCGAGCATAGCTGGGAATTTTAGAGAGTGTGTGGGAGAGAAGTGTGGATGGGGCTGTCGGGCACCCATGGTTCGAGTTGTATGGTATGGCCTCGTGCTTCACCGTTCTGATAATCTTTTCACTAGTTCAAGTTGGTGAATATCTTTGCTAGAGGGGATTGGGAATGCTGATTCCAACTCTACATTCAAACATGTGTGTCTTGGAGAATATTAATAATAAAGAAGAAAAAAAAGGGGGGGTGGAAGAGGGAGGGAGTCTCTAACTGGCAGATTTCCGTTTGCACACACACACCGCTGAATTGGGCGATGTTTCTCTAACCTGAACGGGCCTCACATCAATCGGCTATAGCCACTGTAAAAGAGGGGATGCTTCTGCGCTTCCCGATCTTACCTCGGAAATACGTACATGGTTTTTTTTTCTGCCTTCCAAAGCTCAACTCTCTCAGAGCCTCATTGTTCCTCCATCTCAGACCCTTGTCCATTCCGAGTCCAAGGCACCCAAAAAACACCACCTGACCATAACCACATCTCTCCCCTTTCACAACTCAAATATGAACGAGTAGCTCATGAGACTCGTTGCAGCTCAGCTCTTTGCCCGGCGGGCCGGCTAACTGTCTGAGCTACTGACTGGCGGGGACTACAGCCCGTGCCACGTTTTTGCTACTGCTGTTACGGATTGCAGCTCTTTTTTTTCCTGCTGAGACGAGTCACTTACTCGCTTTGTTTTGTATCTATGCAGTTTGCATCTGGGGTATGGGGCTTTGAAAGCGAGTATATATTCACTTCAGGGCAAAGCCAAGCATCTCGCAATTCTGATTTACCATCAAATGGGATAACTGGACAAACTTATCATTGTAATCTTCACCCCTCGCAATCCTCTCTACCTGACTCAGGCTGCCTCACCACTTCAACCAACATCACTGACTGGGAAATACCACGATCTACCGATAATCGGCCTTCCTAACCAGAACCTTTAACCCGAATATAGCTGGAGCACCCGCCAATACCGCCACCAAACTGGGCAACGACCAGAGTGCCCTCCGCACCAGGATGTCCGCCCGCTTCACGCGGTCCCGCCGGAACAGCAGCATCGGCGGGGCCGGCGTCGGCGAGCAACAAGATCCAACATCCTTGGGGACTGGGAGGGAGAGACAGGAAGAGGAGAGAGACAGTCGGGAGCAGAGCGACGAGGAGGAAGAGGAGGACGAGGAAGAGGAAGCAGAGGAAGAACCAGTTGTTGTTACAACTTGGGTGTCTGTTCTGAGATGGCCTGGGAGGAGAAATAGAGAAGAGACTCGGGAGCAGCAGCAAAGGCAACGGGACAGGGAAGGAGAAAGGGAAGGGGATAGGGAGAGGGCGAGGGATAGGAACAGGGATAGAGACGGCCGTGAACGGGATCGTGATGAGGAACGGCATCGAGATCGACACCATCGGCATCGTCATCGACGACGTCGACACCAGCACGACCGTGACCGTGACCGTGACCGTGATCGTGATCGCGAGGACCATGACCGCCATCATCATCATGATCATCACGAGCACAGGGAGCATCGAGAGCGGGATCAGGATCGAGACCGAGAACGAGAGAGAGAGAGAGAACACCGGGAGTATAGGGAACATCGGGAACATCGGGAACATCGGGAACATCATCGCCGGCGTTCAGTCTCTCATACTGCCCCTCACGCAACAGACACAGCAGCAGCAGCAGCAGCAGCAGCAGCAGCAGCAGCCCCAGACGCAGTCCCAGTCTCGACGCCAACCTGAACCCGAACCTCAACCACAGCCGACGATATCCCGACCAAGAGCATCATCTAGACCATCCAGAGCTGAAGCACACAGCCAGCTGGTCCAGACAGCTCATCGGCGGGTGCGACAGGCAGATCCTGAACCTGCACCGCAGCCTGTTCTTCAAGTAGCGGCCCAAACAATGCCCCAGCCGGCACTTGCCCATCAACCGGTAGCCCAGCCAATGCCGGCTCAAGCACAGACAGCCACGGCTCGCGACAATCTCTCCTCGCCCGGGGCGACCACCAGGCCAGCGACGGAACCGGCACCAGCAATAGCAACAACGCCAAGGAGCTTGACAACAGCGACTCCGACAACGTCGACAGCAGAGGGTCTAGCATCTGAACCACCACGAGAACAACGACAGCATCAGCAAACACAGCAACAAACACAACAGCCACCAGCACCATCTCGACAAGCAAACGGCGGGCCTTCCCGTCCTCAACAACAGCAAAGGCAAGGACGGCAAGAAGAAGTCCGAAGCGCGCCAGCGACGACGTCTCGACCCAGCCAAGGGCAGGGTGAACCCTCTCGGCCACCAAATCCTCCAACACTGCGAGAGCCAACCAGACCTACCACACCCCCCGTAACAATCCATCTCCAGCCCCTCGACCCCCGCTACCGCCAGCTAACCTTCCCCATCCCACCCGGCGTGCCGCTCCATACATCCCTCACCCTCACCCTGCAGACGCACTACTTCCTCTCTCCCGAAGCGGTGTTCACATTCTACAACATAAAGGGAAAGCCGATACCAGCTGACGAGAGGGCACCCCAGAACCGCCAGGGGGTAAACAATGCCCTGGGAGGAGGGCACATGACGGTGTGGTACCGCACGGTGAAGGGGACAAGGCAAGATACGCGACATTGGGCGTTCAAGTTCACTTGGTGGGAGGGGGACCGCAAGGGGGAGAGGTTAGATTCGGCGATGGAAAGGACGCTAAGGCAGGAAATCGAGTCTGGCGCGACGGTTGGGAGATTGAGGCAGGTTCTTGGGGATCTGCTCGGGGTGTTGGATAGTAACAGGGTAATGTTGGTCGCGGTAGATGGCATGCGGCAGGGCGCGTTGCAGGGGAATGGATGGGAGGTGAAGAAGATCCGGGAGGGGTGGAAGGGGAGATGGATCGGTGTCGATGTGCTCCCGCCTGGGAGGTACATCCTCCTTAAGAGAGGGAATCAGGCGAGGAAGTATGTGTTTCACCCGGCCAGGGGGAAGATTGATGCGGGGATGAGTGTGGGCAGGTTGGGAAGGTATGTGAAGATGAAGATCTTGGAGGGGGCGGCGAAGGGAGGGTATCTGAATTCCCGACTGCCGAGGGAGGAGTGGGAAGTGATGTTGGAGATGGACGGGCAGAGGCTGAGAGATGATGTCCAGGTGCAGTGGGCGAAGATGTATGAGGTTGTGCTGCCGGGGAATATTGAGCGGGCGTTTGAGCGCGAGGAGGAGTGGTTGATTGGCTCGACTGCCACGTGCGGGACTTGTTTGGAAGAGAAGACGAATGATGAGTTCCTCTTGGGCAAGATCACGTCGACATGCCGCCACGAAGAGATTGATATCCTTGATAATACTATCGAGGACCGCCATCGCATCTGCCGCGACTGTCTCCAGGGTTGGCTGCGCGCCCGCAGCGATCGCTGGGGTTCCTCCCCACCGCGATGCCCCATCACTGGTTGCAACCAGGTGCTTAGCTATACTGACGCGCGCAAGCACATGACGGAAGACGTGTTCCAGCGGTATGACTATCTCGTTCTGCGCACGACGTTAGGCCAGCTGGATGAGTTTGTGTGGTGTCTGAACCCGGATTGTCAGTCTGGCCAGCTGCACTACCCCGAGGCGGAGTGGTGTCCTGAGTTCCAGTGCGGGGGCTGTCAGAGGAGGTACTGTCTCACGCACCGAATGCCCTGGCACGAGGGGCAGACGTGCGAGGAGTTTGATCGGAGGACGCATGGTCGCAGGAGGGACGATAGTGAGGCAGAGGGCCGCAGTTGTCCGCGGTGTAAGAAGAGGATTTATAAGGAGATTGGATGTGATCACATGACTTGTGAGTTCTCGCTCTTTTTCCTCAACACCCTTTCGAGATATCCGTCAGCAGCAGTATACTGACTTCCCCAGGCGTCTGCGGCCAAGAATTTTGCTACCAATGCGGCGCTCTCTACCCTCCAACACTACCCGGCCAGATCGCCCGCACAACTCACTTCCCCAACTGCCCGCACTTCGAACCAGTCCCCTTAGACCGCGCTCCGAGCCCCTTTCTCCCGTTCATTCTCAACCGCTTTCGTCCCCCTGGTCTCCTGGGCGGCGGCGGCGGCGACAACGACGATCACGACGACGAAGACCCCTTTTTCCCTCCCCCGCCACCACGACAAGCCAGACCTCCCTTCTTCTCCCCCCCGGGCGGACCTGGGCCTGCCCCTCTCCCGGGTCATGTCCTAGAGAACGGCGCAATCCGCTTCGGCGACGGGCAGTTCCAGCCTCCGCGGCTGCGACCCACGACGCGGGCGCGGTCTCGCGTTCGGCCGGATGGGAATCCGGGCCCCCCAGTCCCTGGTCCAGCTGCCCCGGCTCGGCGTAACACCGTCGGAGGAGGGGCCCCGGCCCCAGCACAGACACAGGGTCAGCCCCCCGCGAGGATAATCGGCATTGCGCCTAGGTTCCCCTTCGACGTACATATGCCTCCTGCTCCTGTTCCCCCTGAACCAGAACCGGTGCAGGTACCACAGCAGAACCTATGGCAGCAGCAGCAGCAACAGGAACAAGAACAAAGATGGCTTGAGATGCAGTGGCAGCAGGAAGTGAATGCGTTTGATCCTCCTGGACAGGGAAGGGGGAGGGAGTTAGGAGGGGGGCATGAGATCGGGCAGCCACAAGTACATTTGCATCCACAATTGCTCGAGCGTCCACATTTTCAATTTGATAGGGAGGATGGTGAGAATTTGGTGGTATTTTTGCCTGCGGCGGGGTTGGTGAACGGGAGGGCGAGGTTGGAGGGGAGCAGGAGGAGGAGTCGGAGGAGGAGATGAGGGATTGGGTTGGGACTTGGAGTATGGATGGGTGGCTACTACTTAGACACTTATATGAGTTGGATTTTTGTTAGGTTTGGGATTCGATGCACTGAATGAAACATATCGGTAGGCAACATAGGGAGAGTCTGTGTTCTATGGTATGGCATGACAGTAGGTTGGTTGATACCGCTTAACATTGGGCGGCTGAAAGAAAAAAAAAGGTTTTTTTTCTATTACTATGGGTGTTACTACGGAGTGTGGATGGTTTGATGTGGGTTAGTGTCCTTTTTTTTTTTAAAAAAAAAGGAATCCAACAAGAAGATTGCTACCAACGCAAGACACTGAACACTTCAAGCGCTCCAGCACATCATCGTACCACTGTCTGCCCACAGATCAACCACAGATCGGCCACGCAGCAAGCAATCAACCAAGCAAGCAACCAAGCAACCAAGCAGATCGGTTGCTGCAAGCGGTAGATGAAACCGTTTGTTTCGATCATCAGTCAATCGGTTACACAGCCGAAGCGCCGAGCTGGTCTCGTGAGTTCTGTTGCGTCACAGCCGATTGGCATCTCATCTAGGCACGCACGGCTCAGGAGCAGCAGATCTGAGTGGGATCGTCCGGAAGGGAAGGAAGGGAATGGGATTCTTAATCGGATTTATCCCATATCTATACACGGTACTTGCGATGTGTGAGAAGCCGAATACATAAGAAGGGGGGGGGGGGCGGTAGGTAGGCTAGTTGTAGCTAACCTACCTCTTCAACCCTCATCTTATCCTACTGTATGCGCTTAACGTCAGGTGAAAATGCTGCTACTTGTTATCGGGCAGTGTAGCCACCTAGCGTGACGTCCGCGTTTATGTCTTCCGTCTCCATCTGCAACCGTTTGTCGCGCGCCTCGAGCCGTTGCACATTTTCCTCAGGAGTGGGATCATCGATCGCCAAGAAGTTACCGATCCAAAAGACCCCATGACCTCATGGTCGCTGCAAAAACGCACAGCTCATGCAGGAGAACAGTGCAGATGGATGTCGTGCATCAATCGCGTCGTGGGGATCGGAACATCAGGTGACATTGTGGATTTTGTTCAACGGCGCTTATGTATGCTAGTGTAAAGAGTGCTAAATAAATCAAAACCCACATGATTTCGGTGAAGTATGGGCGATTACAGTACAAGTAGGTACCTAGCGATGTCACTTTGCGATGTGTGCTTGCGCTGTCGTCAAGTGTACAGTTGTATGCATGCATGGATTGGGGGAAAAGGGGGGGGGGGTTCGCTCGGCGGCTTCGGATGCGCAAACGGAGATTGGGGCTTTTTTGGGGGGTAGAGATTCGAGTGAGGGGAGTTCTGCGATGGGAGATTACCGGCAAAGGTATCGATTGTTGGAGACTTGAGATTTTCTAAAAAGATCATTTTCCAAGACCAAGCAGTTTATAGGTTTTCTGTAAGTCGACTTCAAAGTCAACTTCCAAGACAAAAGACGATTGCGAGCTCCGTGATAAGGTTCGCGATCGCAGCTGTTGAGGGCACAGTTGCCCGCGGCAAGTAATCATCTGGGACGCTCGGACCCAACAGCGTGGGAGCACAAAAGTCTAGGCAAACCTGGAAGCTCCACGGCCAAACAAACACACGCGGCCTTGCAGCTTGAGCTCCCTCACAGAGCAATGACAGATTACTTCTCAAAAACATCCCAACATCCCTTTTCTGCTGCTGCATTCCCTCAGCAAGATCGCCGTCTCCACATCTGCATGCTCGCAGAGTCTGATCCAGAAGTTGAGGGGAATCTGATTCTAATGAACATGTGACGAATGCGCGGATCTGAAGTGACGACAACTGACATCGTTCCTGCATTTCTCCTGTGTAGAGAGCTGCAGGTGCCTTGGAGAGTGGGCGGTCGTTGCTCGCTCTCATTGGCCAGCTTGCCAGGGGCACAAATTGGCCCGTGGAGCCCGTGGATGGGGTGATGGTCCGTGCTTGCTTAGGTGGACCCTCAACCCACCACACACCTCCCTCCCCAATCCAGGGCGGCCCAATTCCATCCAATTGCGCAAGAGCATTGCGATTGGCGCCGCTGACACCTTCCCCAGATGATGGCGGGCCGCGCTCACCGTCCCTTTGAGCTCCCATTTGCTGGGCTAGCTTTACTGCAAGCATCCCTGCTACTCCCCTGCTCTGCCAGGTGTCGCCGCCTGTGGATTCCAAGCAGACGGTGAGCACGCACAACAGCGCGGTTCCTGGTTCCTCGCTGGTTCCTTGCAGCGGTTCTGGCGTCTCCTTTCCCAGCTTTCCCCTTTTTGCGGGCCGCTTTTCTCGTCTCTCGTCCCCTTCCATCTCTCTTCTGCCCTCTTGTGTGTCTCGCTGGCGCATACCGCAGTCTCTGCCATTTTATTACGGCAGTCCCCCTCCCTTCCCCCCCCTTTTTTTTTTTTTAATCTGCGCCAATCGACTAGCCAAGCTGTTGGTTGTGCGCCATGAGGCCCAATGCGGCAGAGCGATAATCGCCAACAAAGCACCTGAGACTGAAGACTAGAGGAAAATATTTCTAGAGAAAGAAGGGAAGA
This sequence comes from Thermochaetoides thermophila DSM 1495, assembly GCF_000221225.1. Lineage (NCBI taxonomy): Eukaryota > Fungi > Ascomycota > Sordariomycetes > Sordariales > Chaetomiaceae > Thermochaetoides > Thermochaetoides thermophila. The sequence goes on from NW_006383036.1 coordinate 1,204,583, forward strand.
AGCCCCGGCTGGGCGTCGATAGAGTCGGTCATTGTGACCGTTGCACGTTACATCTGCTGCATCCGGCATCTGGCATCTGGCATCTGTTGAGAGCTGAGAGCCCGCCTGTGGTCAAAGAGAGAGATCGACCACCACACACCATCTCGGGGGTACTATTCTTAACTCGTTTTTTATATTATAAACGGACTCACTAGTCGACGCACCCCTATGGCCACCGTCGACCCTCCGCACGAGGGGGTCCCCCCACACCCATATCCGTACTCAGAAGAGGCACACTGGCACCGGCACGGTCTCCCCGACACGGACCCAAACTCGGACTTCTACTACAGCCAACGCAGCCGCCTCGACTCGTCTGCATCTCCTGATACGGTATCCGCTTCATCTGACGTCGTGCCCAACCCCAACGACGCGGACTCGCTCAGAGATCTGCACCTACGCCTGGACCCTCTCGATCCAAGCCCCTTACCCGTCCCTCCTCCACGCGAGCAGCCGCATCCCGCCGTGTCACACGCTAAAGCCGTGTCACTGTCATTGTCACCGTCACCTTCACCCGTGTCATCGTCGCACGCGGCCGTTGTTGAAACATTCGACCCAAAATCACACGAAACAAACGCTCATCCCAACTCAAGCATTCCCGGCGTCGGTTTCGGATTGAATAAACAACTCCCTCCGCTTCCGAGTCCTCGCGCCGTCCGCTCTCTCAGCCTTGCCCAGCTCGCCGGTCCCGTCAAGCGGAAGCCCTTGTCCTCCGCAGCGTCGCCGACGGCCATCCGTTTCTCGCTCCGGGCCGGTGCCGCGTCAACTTCATCCCCATCCTTGCCCTACGACCCCGCGTCGCATGTCTCGTTGCCCGCTGATCTGCCCAGGCCCGAGCTGAGGTTTGCCAGATCTTGCTCCGTCGACAGCCCCACCCTCTACGAGTTCCCCCAGCGCAGCTTGCCGGCTCCGAGTGCGCTGAGGGTTGCCATTCCGGACCAAGACCACAGCGAGCCGTAAGTAGTACCTGTTCATTGTCATTGATGCGCTTATAATGCAACGCTGCCATGCCCATGGTTCAAAACTCCGGGCGTGATGTTCCGGTTAAATGTACGTACGCCCCAATATCCCGCTAACCGAACCATACCAATCCACACAGCTCGTCTCCCGGCTCCCCCAGCTTTCGTCAACAACAACAACAACAACAACAATTACACCACCACCAGGACCTGCCCGTCCGCAGCCCGCTCGACTCGCCCGTCCATCCCGTGCAGCTGCAACAAAACACAGCCGTTTCCAGCTCCGCGGCGAGTCAAACGTCGCGCACGCCGTCCTTGGTCCACGAGCTCGGACAACAGAGTCCAAGCGACGAAACGCCCAGCGTCGTCCACACGCAGGACTCGGATCAGGACTCGGACCCCTACGAGCTCGGGTCTGTCTACTCGGACCCGGCGGAGCCTGACGCCGAGCTCGACTCAGACTCACCGCATACGTCACAGCGGGTCAAACCCGCCACGCCCATCGAAGCTCATACCGGCGCTATCAAGACCATGTCCTTGTTCTCGCGGAAGTCGCCGCCTCCGCATCTCAATCTTCAAGCGTCGAACCTGGATGGTCAATCCATCGCGTCGCCCACAAGCCGCGAGCCGAATCTCAACAAACCGTTACCAAAATCACCTGCCTCGTCCAAGCTCAGCGCCTTCTTCGGCTGGGCCACGTCTCCAGCACCGCCGACCACTCCCAGTGACTACGAAGAAGACAAGGCGCCCTTCTCGCCGCTACCCCCCCCTTCGCCCACTTCGCCGCCGAAACGCAGTGGATCCCTTGCCGGTGGCGAGGCCGTCCAGACTCCGATCACGGGAAGGAGTTTGACGTTCCCCAATGTCGGCGATCAGGCTAGCTCGTTGCAATATTGCGAGTCGTACCTACAAACACCAGAGCAGAGCACGACGTCCTTGGGACAGATCGAAGAGATGGAGGACGAGCTGAAGGCCATCAGCGCCGAACTGGCGTCGTCTATTCGACGCGAGATGGACCTCGAGGATCTCGTCGAGCGCCTGCAGGAACAGCTCAACAACCCGCAGGCCCGCGACAAGCGGAGCAGTGACTACTTTTCCGACTCGGGGTACAGCTCAGCCAAGTACAGCGATTATGATGCCGCCAAGGAAGAGATCTCGACGATTCAGCGTCGGGCCGAGCAGGAAAAGGCCCAGATTCGTCTCGAACTGACCCAGAAGCTGCAAGAAGAGCGCGAGAAGCGCCGGCTATTAGATCAGCAGATCCAGGAGCTGTCGAGGCGGGCGTCGCAGATCGACGTCGAGCAGATTAACAATGCCGCCATCACCCAGCGCGTCAAGGAGCTCGAGGCCCAGTGCGAGGATTTGAGCCGCAGGTTAAACGAAGAGCGCCAGGTCAAGAGTAACTTTGAGGATCTGCTCAATGCCCTCAAGGGCGAGCTGGAGACGGCCACAAACGAGCGCGACAACCTGCGCGATGAGGTCATCCCGCAGCTGCAGGCCCGCGTCGAGGGCCTCGAGGCCGAGGCGGCCGAGCATGCCAAGCTCGCCTACGACACGACCAAGATGCAGCAGGAGCTTGAGCAGCTCCGCGCCGAGCAGGCCGAACGCGAGCGGCTCATCGCCGACACGGCCAAACTGCAGAAAGAGATCGAGGCCCTGCGTGCCGAGTGCGCCGAGCATGCCCGACGCGCCCAGGAAGCCTCGCGGTTGCAGCACGAGCTGCAGATGCTACGCTCCGAGAATGCCGAGCTCAAGATGTCGGCTTCTATCGGGAGCCCGCCGCCTGCTCCTCCTCCCCCGCATACCCGCATGTCGATGGGCCTGTCGCGGTCGGCCTCCGTCACCGGTAGCCCCGGCCTGCGTAAGGATCGGCCGCAGTCGTTGGCCAGGTCCAACACCATCAACAAGCCGGGCGAGTCGCGCGAGGTGCTGGCCGAGAGGCTCAAGGACGTGGAAGCGCAGCGCGACGCCCTGCACAGCGCCCTCAAGAGCCTGCTGGAGCGGCAGGAGCTCCAGAACCGCGAGAATGCTAAGCGCATCCGGCAGCTCGAGATGGAGCGCGACCGGCTGCTGTCGGCCTCGCCCAAGAAGGCCGGCTACGAGCGCGAGGTGGCCAAGCTCCGTGACGAGATTAACGTCTTGCGTCGCCGCGCCGAGGACGCCATTGAGCAGAAGTTCCAGGTCGAGAAGGGTCTGATAGGGTTGAAGATGGATCTTGACCGCGCCCAGGAGGAGATTGCTTCCCTCCGGCGTCTGCTCAAGGAGAAGGATATTCTCATCCCCAATGCCTGGGACCGTCCTAGCAGCAGCCACTCGGAAGAGGGGGATGAGCAGGTTCACCTTGGCGTCCCCGTCACCTCGTCTTCGCTCGAGAAGGCATACCAGGATCTGCAGGCCGCCTATGCCGACGCGCTGAAGCGGCTGAAGGGTATGGAAGAGGCTGCCGGCTTTGACGAGAAGATGCAGATGGCCATGCAGCGCCTCGAGCAGGCCCTCGCCAACGCCGTCTCGGATCGCGACCTCGCCAGAGCCGAGGCCGACTCGTACCGCGCGCAGGTCGAGTCCCTGCAAAAGGCCGAGAAGGAGCACCTCGAAGCCGAGCGCGACCTAGCCGAGCAACTCGAGCAGGCAGCTCGCCGCGTCGAGGACTTAGCAGCCCAAGTCCGCGCCCAGCTCGACGCCAACGCCGCCCTCCGCGCCCGCCTGGCCGAAACCGTCGCCCGCGGCGAGGTCGAGCAAAAGATCAGCACCGAGCGCATCGCCTCCATGCAGAACCGTCTGCGCGCCCTCGAAGAGCAGGTCATTGCCGCCCAGACCTCCGCCGAGGAGCGTGTTGCTCGCTACGAGGAAGAAATTGCGCGGCTGAAGGAAGCCCACAGCGCTCAGCTCCAGCGCCTGCGCGATGTGGCGACGGCCTCCGCCCGCGTCAGCAGCACCATCGCTGGTGCCTTGTCGCCCCGTCTCATGCCTCCCAAATCGCCGCTCCTGTCGCCCATGTTTAGCCCCCGCTCCGGGCGGTCGTCACCTGGTCCGCGTCCTTCGTCCCGCATGTCGCTGCCTGGTAGTCCCGCCGCCCGCCCTACCCTGCGCCGCAGCCTGACCGGCGAGTCGCCGCTGGATATGGCGAGCGAGGTGGAGCAGTTGAGGAAGAGGGTGACCGAGTTGGAAGGCCAGTTAGCGGTGGCGGATGCCGAGATGCAGCAAGTTGTGGAGAGGGTGACGCAGAGCCAGATGGAGGTGTTTAGGCTGCAGGAGGAGAGGGATGAAGCGATGAGAATGACCAGGAAGTTGCAAAGATGTTTGGAGGAGGAGAGGATGAGGGTTTTTGAGCGGGAGTGGAGGGAATTGACGCAAGCTCAAGGGGGAGGATTGCAGGTGAGAGTTGAGGCGGATGAGTGAGTGAGTGAGGGGGAGTGAGTTTTTGGGGTTGTTGGGGGGGGGGAGGGAGGAGGAGGAAGGCTCTGATGCGAACCAACGTAAGAAAATGGAAATGAGGGATGCTAGACAGCTTTGCTGTTGGAGACATGCGAGTTGATCTGGTCTAGTCTGGTCTGGTCTGGTCTGGTCTAAGGACTGGTGTTTAGTTTCGTTTCTTTTTTTTTTTCTTTTGTTTTCGGTTTCACTTTCTCTTTTCTTTTCTACCGTCTTATACCCTGTCTCGAGTTTTGGGATATCAAAGGGTTTTTGCATCTCTGTTTCTCTGTATACCATTTTTTTGATTCGTTTTTTTTTTTTGCACACAGCGGGCTTGTCCAGCGACCTTTTTTTTTTTTTTGGAAGGATGATTGGGAAATATGGACCTACTGGATAGTACCTTGTAACTTGTTTTTGGTAACTTTTGAACCTTAACCTTAGTGTATAGTTTGTACTGGCATAGGGTTGGATGGTTACAGGTTGATGATAAGCCTGTTGAACCTGGATAGAAAGAGAGATGTTGGATGGATGGATGGATGGATGGATGGATGGATGGATGGATGGATGGAATAAGTACAGACTAGGAAGTACAAGTACCTAAGAAGTAGGGTAGAAAGGAATGGAATGAAGAGATTAAAAATAAAACATTTAACAATGTTAAACTACTTGTAATATACCCGACAGATGGGCTCGTGGGGATTTGGTTCAGGCAAATTGTGAAAAGACGTGTCGTTGGATGTGTAACTACCGGCATGAACACTTCGACCTTTCAAGACACCAAGGAAGCAATCATTCAAGCCCGGCATGGAGGTATCGGCGAGCAATAAGGTAAGCCCTTCTATGAAGTGAGCTTGGGCTTCACCTCCTTTGTCATACTATCTACTCGCATATGATGGAAGTCTCCCATCTATACTTCCATCTATATAATCGGGGCCATTAGTCAGGAAGAGAGGTGCTACTGATTTCGTCACCTACCGTGCCCCCAGATCTTCCCGAGATATAACATAATCCAATCGCTAAACTCCGAGGTATATTGCTTCAATGTAGGTGTGTATGAAACTTCCTTGTCTTGCGAATTGCTACGGCAGTGTCCTAATCTCTTGGGTCTGGGATGTCACTACACTTGGAGTCGCTTTTGTTTTGTATTTGTTTGATGGCATGGTTCATGTCATCTCTACGACAGGCCTTTGGCATCTGGTTCGTCGAGGTTCAGCGAGCTGGTTGTCCACCAACGACCGGTGACCGCCATAAATTACATACACTACTTTGTGAAGACCCCAGTCCCTCAGGTTCTGGAACCTGGTTACTACCTTCGAGCCCATCTCAGCAAGTTGTGGAATCGTCACAGTCATGATCTGTTAACGGTTGGTATGGGGTTTTCCTGTGCAGATTAGCACGTTAGGGGTTGTAAAAAAGCGGACCATCTAGTCAGTAGAGGAGGCGTTCACATGTATATATATATATATATATATATATATATATCTTATACGATAGGCGTGAAAATCATGTTGCATTATGTTAACACCGGGCTCTGAACAAACATCCTTGTCAACAGCAGTTCGCACCGACGAATCGAATCAAATACATAAGCACCTATCCATCTCGATCTCTATATCTTCTGGAGCCTTGATCCGTAGTGTGGATCGAATAAATGCCCGTTCAATAACAGTTCATAATATAATAGCATATACATCCCTTGATGTTCCTCCAACAGCTTCATCGACTTTCTTTCGGTACGCCAATGTGCCAATACTCTCTGCACGGAACTGTCTCTATTGCTGACTGACGAGTCCCCGTCATGGCTCAGGGGGATGGGTGAATCCTATATTCTATATTTGAAATTTATACTTCAACCCGTTACTATGCCTGCCTTGTTACCATTGCCTGTTTGGGTGTTTGGGCCTTGATGATGACGGTTTTCTCGCAGTTATCGCAGTGTATCTCAGTGCGAGAACTGCGATACCTACACCTGTTGACGCTACTTGGGGGTCTTCCCATCGATCCCCCTGCTATGCTGTCTGCGAGGCGGCTGCTGACCCCCCGTTACCAGCCGTGACAATGACCACTACCAGCCTTACGATTAGGCGGATTTCAGGGCTGTGGTAATACATCCGCCTGACCTCTGCGCGTCTGAGTATTCCAACTTTTCAGCCTCCTCTTCATTGTTGGAGTCGATCATATTCCGTCCATCGTTCTTTCGAGCACACACCCTATAGGTGAAACTTCGACCCGCAGTCTACAGCATGAACGTCTTCAACCTTCCCCTAATCACGGCTGTCGTTGCTGGAACTTGGCTGATGCCACTGTCCGTTTTGTGGTACAAGATCGTCTGAGTGAAAGGCAGTAAGCGGGATCCCGGTTGGGTCAGGGTACAATTTGTGAAGGCGGTTTTCACGCTCTGGCTGATATAAGTCCAGGCTCTCCTGGTGTTATTCTTCTATTTACTTACACTTACAGTCATCGTCAGCTGATGTCCAGAAGCTTTAAAAGACGTTTAGGCAACGTACTAACGTTTGTCTCAAGACTTTTAATCGTTTTCGTTGCCAAAGGTGGGAAATGGTACAGTGGAGAAGACGTTCCAACTAAGCGATGCCCGCTGTTGTCATCTCCCTCTGTCAAAACTACAACTAAGTCATCGCCAGTGGCGGGTTTTCGTTATCACTCCTGAATAGCTTCCAACATGTTTGGTCGGTCATTAGGTTCTGTTATGTGCCTTTAGCTATCGCGCTGCTGGTTCATGGAATGAAGCTGCTCTCGGATTACTAATTGGTACGAAAACAAAAGGGGATTGAGGCCCATACTATGGTAATCTATGGGGCAGTGTTGGCGACGAGTGTGCGGGTGTTGGGATTGGCGCTCTATGTTTGGTGGAAGGGGAGAGTGAGGGGGTAAACCTGTTGGGTGAGTCTCCATGTGTACCATCTGCTCCGTTGTCGTCGGCTGTCAGGCAGGGCTAACGGATGATAGCTGTGCTTAATTTTCGAGCTTTCCCCTCGTCGCGGCTGCCCTCAACTGCGCTCGTCAAGTCTAGCAGCAGCCACGCAGGTTAATGTAAGCTTGAACTATTTCGGTATCGATGCTTTAATTAGAAGCTATCTCTTCACTCCTTATGTATACTGAATGCTAGTCCCCACCTTCGACTTCTTCATGAGTACTATCCTCTGCCTGCTCTATATCATCGTAGCACGCAAGGACAAGCATGGCCTCTGGTCTGGTGGCTCCCGTTTGACACGACATGATACATCTTCCGAGTGACAAACCCCTCCTGGAGCGCAAATGACGCCGGATCTCCCACCCAGGGTAGCCGAACATGAGGAAGCGTTCCGGGGTTTAACAACTGCTTCTCTCGCCACGCCTGTACCACAATCTACCACCGGCATGCCAACCGCAGCAGTTCCAGCAACACAGGGAGCAGGAGGAGGAGCCATCTACGTCTCCCTTCCCGCCACCGGTACTCTAGCTCCGGCATGGATCCCCCAAGGGATGGCCCCAATGGGTGTGGGAGGTGACGTCTCCGTTCTCCTCCCCCAACAACAGCAGAGTGGAGCGGGAGCACCGCTGCCAGCTACCATGATAGTACCCTCGCAGCAAGGATATTGTGTTTACTTTCAACCGCACGTGCAGGCCCAGAGTCAAGGAGTTGTTGAGCTGCCAACGCAGCTGCAGCAGTTGTGGACTAGGGTTAAGTTATCAGAGGGGAGGGCGGAATTGAAGTGAGATGAGTGGTTTCAGCAGGGATGAGCAAAGGGATTGCTTTGTATCAACTTTAGACTGGACACTCGTGACTCAAAAGATATTTTTAAAAAGTAAACAAGGCATATAATGCAGACAAAACCCTTGTTCTCCATCTCGGCAGTGTTTACTGTTCATCTCTTCTGAAGGTGCTGCAATCGAAATGGTTATTCATGTCTGTGTCTGGATAGTTTCTTTATTTCTGATCTTATTCAAACAATCATGGTCATTGGCATGAGGAAATCTAAAGGAGGATGGCAGGCATGGATGGAAGAGACAGTAGTAGTCTACTCTAGGATGCCTAGTGAACATGCAGACAAGAGGCTAGATATATTGGCCACAAACAAACAAGCTCCCTGTGCAGCGAAATGACCAAAAAACCAAGTCAAAACCTTAAAATGGCTCAAAAGACACCGAAAACAGTCGAAACACCAAAACAGCATAAAGGCATGTAAGGCCTGCTGTATGCAAAAACATGAAGCTCAGATGTACATCTGAACCCAGCAGAAAATGGGCAGCTCTTTTTTTTTTTTCCCTTTTACAGGAAAGATATTATGTTTATGCGGGATTCCCGGTGAGCATGTATTCTGGACGCCAGATATCCCGGCTAGCTGATAAAAATGCTCTATCAAAATACTGAACATGGCCCAAAGCCCAACGTCAAGTTAAAAGGAGAAAAAAAAAAGAAAAAGAAAAAGAAAAGGCTCCGAAAATTCTGTAAGGCCTGCAGTGATCAAAAACAAGAGCAAAGATCAGGTGAGCAGGCATTTAGTTTAAAGACAGAAAGTAGATGTCTCCCTCAGCGCTTCGCTTCAGGTCTAGGTAATCTGCTATGGTGATCCGTGATAATACCCACAGCACACTCCATGGTGATATGCTACGTAGTTAAAATAGCAAGCTGCTCTTTTCTCAACGAGTTTGTTCGGCAAAGTCCTTGCTATGTCAGTATGTGTCAGATGCTCGGGCTGGGTACCTACTTGGTCATACGCATGTATAGCTCTAGCCGTCAACGATGGCTCTAGGCTGAAGGCTAGCTAGCTAGCTACGTGCTACGGCTTTCTGCCTGCTTCTCTTTGTTACCTGTCTCCTATATAGCCTTGCTTTAAGTTCCAGGACGGTTGGGTTTCTAACCATGATGTTACCTTATAAGCAAGGTTTACCATGTTGGTGTTATCCCCTACTCTTGACCCTGCGGTGTTGCTTCTTCCGCATTGAAGAATGTCTGAGGCAAAGCACTGAGTGGGGGCTCTTGTTACCACCGATGTCGCGGTGTAGAAAACCCCTTTCTGGAGGTGCTGGCCTTGCTGGTGCCTAGCCTGGATTTAAGCGTCACATTTAGGTGAGCCATGCTTTGCTGCGTGGATTGTGTCTGATAGATTGGTAGATAGTAGATGTTACAAATTCTTGTGATAACAGGGTTGGATTGTTTCAGGTAGCCTCAATGGTATGTTGGTTGCTTTAAAGTAAACAAGGATGAAGGAATAAGAGAGTAGGTGAGTTCAAGCAAGCTCGGAGGATGATAACGAGGCACAAAGTGTCATGTTCATTCTTTCTTTCTTACCTGTTATCTTTACTGTGGTATTAGGCTCTTACGAGTTGGAAAGTTCATTGTACTACAGAGTCTTGGGTGCTCGTTCCCAGGAACCCGTTCTACCACAGCTGAAGAGGACCGTGTTTTCTTGTCAAACTCATTAGCTTATTATTTTTTTTCGAGATATTGGCTTGAGAACTCGGCAGATTCCTTGAGTTAGATTTCACCTGGGCAGTAAAAATCATTATCTGGCTCAGGCTTCAACATTGGCATTGCCGCTGCTGCCTAAGAGATTCCCTCTTCTTCAGCGCTCTTCTTCAAGTTGGGATAAGGATAAGGGTGGGGGTCCTCGCCACCACTACACATAGTCTGCCTTTCACTGCGCCTCTTGATCTGCGGTAGGCCTTTCCATAGATGTATGTGGTGTAGGTGTGGGCGATGTGCATCACCAACAAAAGCCCCCTTACCCACGCACACAGCCAGTCTATACCTAGGCCGTGATGAAATCCATGATGCGGCAGTTTTTCTTCCCTCTATTCACATACACATACGGGCACATATATTTCCTACCTATTACTCTGCCATCTGCATGGCGTGCATTCCCCCTCCATCTCGTGATGCTTGTTCCAGCGTTCTGGTTGGCCAAGCAGGCACCACTGACAAGCTTTTGCAGGGGCGGATTTGCTTCCGCCCCTCTGGGACTGTACCTAGCATTCGCAATCTCTGGTTCTGCTTCTTGATGAGATTGATGAGATGCAAGGCGTCTGGTCTATGCATTCATGCAGAAGGAAGAGGAGGGAGAGCAGATGGCAAGGTGATAAGACTGGTTGTTGGTTGTTTGGTGGAGCAAGATGTAAGTTAGAGTGCCGCGCCGAGTGCTACGTTTGGCGGGATGAAAAAAAAAAGGGAGGGGGGGCATTGGAAGGGGATTGGTTGAGGCGAAGGGGGAGAAAGTTTGGTTGAGTGGTCCCAGGCGAGAGGGACGTCTGTGGGAGTGAGGCGAGGTTGGGAGAGCCAAGATGATTGGCACGGGTGCGACGCCGTGCCGCGTAAGAGAGCCTCTTGATCTTCCCATCATGATGGTTCTCATCTTAAACACACCATCATCGTGCTTTCTTGCAGGCTTCTAGCAAGACATCAACCATCAACGCAAGACATTGCTCCGCTATCTGTTAAAGTTATGGAGCCCTCCCGTCTATCGGGATTCTGGCCAGACCATTCTCTTAGTCTCTGGCCCATGGCATGGTGCAACGGTGTCAGTGGTGTGACTTTGCATGCTAGGTCCTGCAGGCTCTTTTTTTTTTTTTTCAAGACAAAAGGAGGAACCAGACTAAGGTGACACGCTTTGCCCCGTACGGTTTTTATCTGGGGAAAAGTTGATATCGCTGTTACTGTACCCATTGATAAGGCATTGAGGCCCATTTCGCAGCGTTGCCCCGTTGTGACTGCATGGCCGAGCGGATCAATCGATTATGGAAGGGCGATCGGAACACTCGGCAACTTAATAAGGAGCATTACTTGCCTAGGTCAGTCAGCCCGTAAGACATGGGGATAATCCAGCTGTTCTGGGCCAGTGTCAGTGTTCAGTTTCCAAATCGAAGAGGGAGGGAGATAGGATAGGGATTGGGGCGGATGAATCAATGTTTCATTCTCCGTTTTGCTGATCCAGATGTGCCGCACAAGCGCCCGCGAACAGACCTTTTCACGCGTCTGTGGATTAAATGCCGGCAGTAGCCATGATCTTCCATCCCGTCCCCAGGCCCATCAACCCCAGACCGAGACTTTGTTCCTCGTCACTAACCAAGAGAAAGCAAAGGCCAAGACAAGAAGACAAGGCGGGAGGCGGGCCAAGGCACGCTGAAAGTGGAGTGGGGGATCCCTGCCATGCCAAGGCTGACCCCCGCGAGTGGACCCCTGTTCGTTATGCATCCCGCCAATCGACCCGAGGCGTTGGAACCAGGGGCAGCAGCCAATCAGGCGAGGTTCAAGTGTGGATCCAAGTCCTTATCTCGAGGCGCGGGGGCTTGGCATATACCCACCTTCCGCACTGGGGGACGCCAGTGTTATCGCGGGGTGTGTTAGGTGACTTTTTTGTGTCATTGTCACCACCTCACTCGGCAGGCCATTTATGATCGAGGATTGTGGATAGCCTTTCTGCAGCGTCTGCGCTGAAGGATCGGTATTTCGATGGTATCCATTACGGATGGATGGATGATGATGGAACTGAGGAGATGGAGACGCTGGATGAGTGGTAAAGCTCTCACAACAGCTTTTTATACTCTTTTAGGACATGTAACTCAAAAAAACTCCAAGCTGACAACTCGATTCCAGCTTGATCATGCCAATCCCAAACAGCATTATGATCTTTGCTTGAGTGAACTGCAGGGGCAGGACGTTGCCAGCAGCAAGCCGGCCCACCACTCAGCTCGGCTCACGGTGCTGGTCAACAGTTGACCAGCTCGAAACCTTATCTCAACCTTCTCGCCCACGCTGCCCCGGTCCCTGTCGATATGGAGACCTTGTGCAAATCCGTCTAGTCTGGTCACACCGTTACGGTTACGGCCAGGCCAGAAGAGGTCAATGATGATCGTGATGATCGATCCTCTGTTTGCATGTCTCACACACACACACACACGCCCCCTTCTCCACTCATCTTCCCTTTCTTCACTCCCCTGCCCCCCCCTCCCTTCTTAGGAACTAAGGTCGGTAAACGGCTGCATGGTCACACGATTTTGCTCCCGTCTCGTCCTGTTGCTTTTCTAGCCCATTGCGAAAGCCGCGATCGGAACCTTGTACTGCAGTGTTGTGCTCGTCAGCAAGTGAAAAAAAAAAAAAAAATCTTGCTCGTCTTGCCACAAAGCCAAGTAACCGAACAGGCGGCTGCAGGGACGGGAAAGACGAATAAGGTAAGGCTGGGGAACTGCGCATGGCCTATGCAAGCCTCGTGCCACAGAGTTGGATGGGGGACGGGATGGGGCAGGCAGGGCAGGGCACAGCAAGACACGGGAGATGGGGGCTTGGATGGATCAACATGGTGTTCCCAAGCGGAGGGTGTGACTGCGGCAGGATTGATATTATTACACGATGTGCTCCTGTGTCTGGTATCTAACAGGACATATTGATCTTGACCAGTTCTCTCTCTTTTGCTATATTCTCTCTTTGCTGCCGTACTACTGCTGCCGCTTTTGTTGATGTGGACGTTAACTTGACGTCCCTCGACCTGGCTCAAGCCCAACTGACTGCACACGAAGAACAAAAAAAAAAATAAACACAGTCCAGACAACTCGTGGACATCACATAGTCTGATAACCGCGATGGACGGGGTAGACCTAGACCACCTCCCCTACTCGCCGTTGGTGCCATACAACGGCACCGGCAGCCTCGGCGGCGACCCGTTGGAGGAAAACCTCAACATCTGGTACGAGTCGGGCGACATTGCCTTCATCATCTTCTCGACAGCCCTCGTGCTGCTCATGATTCCGGGCGTAGGGTACGTTTTCTTCCTCCTGCTCCTCCTCTCCCCTCTCAGGGTCTCTTGACAATCTCCCCTAACAAGTACACAGACTCTTCTACTCCGGCCTAGCCCGCCGCAAATCCGCTCTCTCCCTCATCTGGCTCTCCGTCATGTCCGCCGCCGTCACCAACTTCCAGTGGTTCTTCTGGGGCTACTCCCTTACCTTCTCCCGCTCCGGAAGCCGCTTCATCGGGGACCTCTCGCACTTCGCCTTCCGTGACCTGCTCGCGGCTCCCTCGGTCGGCTCCCCGCGCGTCCCGGATCTGCTGTTCGCCGTCTACCAGGGCATGTTCTCTGCGCTGACCGTCGCCCTCGTCACCGGCGCGGTTGCCGAGCGCGGACGCATGCTACCCTGCGTCGTGTTCATGTTTATTTGGAGCACTGTCGTGTATGACGCCATTGCCTGCTGGACATGGAATCCGAATGGGTGGTCGAATCGCATGGGCGGGTTGGATTTTGCCGGCGGCACGCCCGTACATATCGCCAGTGGCGCCGCCGCCCTGGCGTACTCTATGATGTTGGGTAAGAGGAGGGGGCATGGCACGCATGAGTTGAATTACAGGCCGCATAATGTCACGCATATTGTGGTCGGGACGGTGTTCCTCTGGGTTGGGTGGTTTGGGTTTAATGCCGGTTCGGCGCTGGCGGCGAATATGAGGGCGATCATGGCGGCCGTTGTGACCAACCTCGCTGCTTGTGTCGGCGGTGTTACCTGGTGCTTGTTGGATTATCGTCTGGAGAGGAAGTGGTCAACTGTTGGCTTCTGCTCGGGCGTCGTAGCCGGCTTGGTCGCCATCACCCCTGGCTCCGGTATGTCCTCTCCCTAACCTTCCGCCGCTTATGCTACTATAAGCACTCATGCTAACGACCGTAGGCTTCGTCCCCGCCTGGGCAGCCGTTCCTTCCGGCGTGCTAGGCGCTGCCTTCGCCAACTACGCGACTAAACTCAAGTTCCTCCTCGGCGTCGACGACGCCCTCGACATCTTCGCCGTGCACGGCGTGGGCGGCCTGGTCGGCAACCTCTGCACGGCCTTCTTCGCCGACAAGAGCGTCGCCCGCCTAGACGGCATGAGCAACCCCATCGGCGGCGGCTGGCTCAACCAGCACTGGATCCAACTGCCCATCCAGCTGGCCGACTCGTGTGCTGGTGGCGCATATTCGTTTGTCATGACGTGTCTGATTCTGCTCTTGATGAATCTGATACCCGGGCTGCATCTCAGGGTTGAGGAGGCGGCTGAGATTGTGGGTGTGGATGATGCTGAGATTGGTGAATTCGCATATGATTTTGTGGAGTTGACGAGAGAGGTAGTGGTCGATGTTGATGCGACCGTGGCGGGGAGCTCGAATAGGGGTAGTGGAGGGTTTGGGTATGGGGAGAGCGCTAGCATGTTCTCGAATGGCGAGCGCGAGCAGGCTGGGCAGTACTTTAAGGAGTCGAGGATGTATCAGGTTGGGATAGCGCGGTAGGCTACTGCCGCGGGCATTGGATAGGCTGGTTGTTTGCTCCTTGATACCTTTGCTTTGGGTTGTACATACAAATACCAGGGGTTTGGCTTTGGCATTTCCGGCTATGCCGGGGGATTTTGGGCTGCTTTTGTAGAGAGATACCATTGGCTTCGTGTAGATAATAGTTAATTCTAGAGTATCTAAAAGTGTGTCCTCAGAGAGACTTTGAGTTGTTCACTTAGTGTCACTAGCCGCAAGTGCAACGTCTCCTATGGTCACTAACAGGGAGGGGGTAGGTTCTATATCCTTTCACGCTGTGTAATGTGGACTTTCTTCTAGAGTCTTCCCAGGACAAAAGTCCCCTTCCACATCCCCTTCCCCTCTTTCTTAGACCTGTCCTACCTATATCCTCCCTTTCCCACACACATAAATCCTGCAAGCCACCTCCCATTGTGTCCAACTCATTGTGCTACCTTCCTTTCCCGTTGTCACGTCGCACACCCTCTTCTGCAAAGTCTCTGTTCCTGCCGTTGTTTGCCAAATATACCCGCCCCTAAAGCTCATGATCCCATCCTCACACCCCCATCAACCCCTTCACCTCCTCCGCCGTCATGTACCCCGGGAATTCCCCCCTCCCAAATGCTGCACTCTCGTCCAACCAGC
The DNA here is from genome assembly GCF_000221225.1 of Thermochaetoides thermophila DSM 1495. Taxonomy (NCBI): domain Eukaryota; kingdom Fungi; phylum Ascomycota; class Sordariomycetes; order Sordariales; family Chaetomiaceae; genus Thermochaetoides; species Thermochaetoides thermophila. The sequence continues at coordinate 1,219,878 of NW_006383036.1, forward strand.
GAATGGTAATCGTCCCATCTCCCCAAACAACCCCGCCGTTATCTACAATCACTGCCAGCCTGCCCGGCTTGGCTATGTCTGCTGGCCTAGGGAGCCAGTCCAAGACTCGGTGCTGAACGTTCATCTTGCTGCCGACCGTTGCAGACAGCGGGCCCTGGGAGGGATCATTCCCCCCCTTATGGGAGGTTCGGTTGGTAGGCGAAGAAGAAGAGCGGGTGTTGAGCTGGAGAGAAGATGCCTGCAGTGAACTGACCGCGCGGGTATAGTCTGGCGCAAGGAAGGAAAGGATGTTGAGCAGGCCGCAGCCTGTTGACCAGCAGGAACAAGAGGGGCTCCCGGGGGAGGAAGAAGTGGTGAGGGGGATGCGGGCGTTGAGGAGGGTTAGAGTGGGGTTGTTGAGAAGTGTGGCGCCGCCTTGGAAGGTTTTGGGAGTGGTGGTGTTGTCGTGGGGAAGGGAAAACTCGAGCAGGTAGAGGGTTGTGCTTTGGACGGGGGTGGGGAAGCCTTCTGTATCATTCAAGCTAGGTGTTAGTCCTGTCTTGGATCCATTCTCCATCTATGCTTTTGAGATACTGTTGTAGTAAAGTTGCAACAGGCGACTCAGACCAGGGTAAAGAAAGGGGAGAAACACTCACGATATGCCACCGAACCGGGCCTTACAAACCCACAGCTTGCCCCCTGGCATGGCATGTCACTCATGATGTACCCATCAAAGGAAGACGGTATGATTGTATCAGCAAGCACTGTTGTGTTGGATGCGCTGCCTGTGCCAGTTGCGTTGAGGTAGGACAGGGAAGAGCCGAATTTACTGATGAGAGCGCTGTTAGGGACATGTCATGTTGATCAAACAGGTGTAATGAGGGCTGATTCCGTAGCAGGAGAGGACTTACTTGGTTGATCCTGAGGAGCCATACTTTCCGAAGAAGACCAGGCCTTGGGCCTTTTGTTGTGCGGCGTTGTAGTAGGCTTGGCGGATGACGCCTTGGTGGAGAGTGTCTGAGGGGTCTGGGGATGATGATGGGATGCTGGTGCTGAGTGATGTTGTTTGTGTCTGTATTGTGCTTGATATGCTCGTAGTTATGCCAAAGCTGGATTCGATGCTTATTGTCCCTTCATAGAGGCCACCATCTTCAGTGATTGGATCCAATGCCAAAGTGCTTGTGATTGGGTCTGGAGAAGATACTCCGAGCGTATCAATGGTGCTGAAAATGGTGACAGTTGTTGTCCTCGTGGTTAAACCCGTCACCGTCGACATGGAAGGATACACAAAAGTTGTAAAACCAGCCGTGGTCTCTGTGACGGTGACAAAGACTGTTGACTTGGCAGGGGATAATAAGATGGAGCCATCTGAAGTTCCTCCCACTATGACAGTTGTCAAAACCGTGCTTGTAACTATTATTGGCGCTGTGACGGTCGATGATAATGTTGGAAGCACCTTCTCTGTCACGGTAACAATGCCGCTAGTCACGGTGACAAAAGCAGTTGTAGTCTCAAGGGGGTCCCGCCTCTCAAGCCCTTTTTCTCTCTCCTCTAGTTTATCGTCTTGGTCATCTGTATCAAAACTATCATCGGTGACGGTATCTCCATCTCCCAGACCATCTTTAGAGCTTTGAGAGCTCTCAGGGTACGACCTGTCTTGATGAGCTCGACCAGGTGTGGTGTACACCGCGATTTGCTTCAGGTTAATGGGGCCACGGAAGTAGAGAGCCATCTGGTCATCTCGCGTTAGTGGTCGACTTCTTTCTCGGACCGCCCCATGTTTTTATGACTCTTTCCGCAAGTAGTAAACGAAGACACAAGTAAAAGTAGGCAAACGACTCACCGGCTCATCAAAAGGCCCCAACAATCCCTCCACCGTCCGATTAACTAACGTGCACTTCCCCGTGGTCTCATCCACCCCCTTCACATCCAGATACCGTGTCCCAGGCAAAGCACTAAGATTATAGTATGTAACCTGCCTTGTCTGGGCACAGTATGCTGATGAACCTTCCGGCTTGCCGCCGTTGACCGGGCCGTGGCATGGCAGTAAGTTGGAGGAAGCATTAACAAACAAGGGGAATGGGGATGGTGTGGAGATGCTGCTTATTGGGGATGACGGAGAATGGTTCGGGATGGCTGGGATGATGATGGATGATGCTGTTGTATGGCTGGAGGCTGTGGTTGGTGAGGTGTTGTGAGATGGTTCAGGTTTATCAGTGATGGGGATCACTTGGAGATAAGTCGGGGAGTAAGAACTCTTGGTTGACGTGAGAGCCTCGTGGCCTTTGGGATAGGTTAGGACCAGCCCGAGCGGCAGGGAGAATGCGAGAAGGATGTTGGCCTTCATACTTGCCGGAATATGGTTGATAGGAGTTGGTAAAGATCAGGAGTGAAAACTCCATGAACCAGGGAAATGTCGTTTAATACCCACCTAGTCTGGCCTGTGAATTAACTGTGCAGACCTGAACAACGAGGGAGTTGAGCCACGATTGATGAACAGAGAGACAACAAAGGGAATAGCACAACCAAGATACTTACGATCTGGTCAACAAAGGGTGTCGCGACAGGTAGCATGTGCGAGGTGAAAGTTGTGATGAAGCCCCTGAAACACCTCCATGACCACGAGGAACAACACAGAACTTGATCAATGGACAGCACACCAATTAATCTCAACCAGCACAAAACAAAGAAGCCTTTCAGTCAATTACTCTCATCCAAAAAGCTCTAAAAAGATCCCAAACTTCTAAAACATAAGACGCGCTAGGCTGTTGCTCCGGTTAGCATATGAACATCTGGATATCATTCCCCCTGACCACTATCTATCTCTCAAACTCTCCTCTAAAACCCGTCTCAACACCTCATCCTCTTCATCACCAGCCGGATTGCTTGGCCCAACAATACTTCTCCTTGACTCTTCCTCTCGCTCTCTCTGCTCCCTCAACCTCCGAAACTCCTCCTCGGCCAAGCTCTGCCGCTTGACATACTCCAACACAATCTCCTCTTCTGACCTCTCTTTTGCCTGTCTCTCCTCTTGCTCCCGATGTTCCCGCGCTGATTGTTCCAGAGCCAGACGGAGTTGTTCATCTTCGTCGTTTGGTACTGGCACTACTGGTACTGGCACTGTGACCATGGGATCGGGTCTCGGGGGCGAGGGGGTTGTGCCAGATGCAGATGTGCTTGTGTGGCTTGGGAGAGGAGGGGATGTGGTTATCGGGGGAGCATAGGCTGGAGCCGGGTTAGGGGAGGGGGGAACAGATGATTGTTGAGTAGGTGAGAGATTCGTATGCTGAGCGCTCCAGAGACGAGCCTGCTCGATCTGGTGCTCGATCATGCTCTGCCGGATGGCTTCTTCGATTAGGGCGTGGTATTCTTCGTCAGAGATGTTTCTCAGCTCGTAATCTGTGATGACTGGACTGTGATCTTTGGGATCGTCATGCCGAGTGATAGCCTGCTGCGCTTGCTGTTGTTGTTGCTGCTGCTGCTGCTCATGCACCCGCCGCATCTCCAGCAAACTTGCCCTGATAGCCGCCTCAACCATGGCATCTTCCTCCGCATTACCAGTTGACGTCTGTTGAACAGACTCCTTAATCGCCTTCTCCAGCGCTGCATCATCGTCAAACGGGAAACTCACCGTCCCTGCCTGACTCTGTCCAACCACGGCCTGCCAAGCAGCAACCTGACTCTCCCCAGCCCCCTCTGTATTCCCTGACGTCGTCGGCGTGGCTGGCACGCTCCTCCTCCACTTAAACCACGACCCTCTTTTCCCCTCCCCATCCCCGTTTCCTTCATTCTCCCTCTCCCGATCCTTCCTCCTCCAATTCCAGAACTCCCTCAGCTCCTCCCCCAGCGCACCCCATCTCCTAATAACATCCATCTTCTCCCCCTCGGTCGCCAAACCATACTCCTCTTCCCCCTGCTTAATCCTCGCTGCCACAATCCCCATCATCCCCTCTCTCCCCCAATAATTCCTCATCTCCTTCTCAACCCCCTGCATGACATATGCCGGAAGGGACCACGCCGCAGCCGCAGGCTTCAATATCAGACCCCCAATCCCCTTTCCTATCCCTTTAATCAGCCCCTTACTGCCCTCCTTCTCAGCCCCCCTCAACGGCTGAGTCACCAGCCCCGAGATCCCGTCATACATACCCAGAGTGAACTCCTTCCCCGCTACTTTCATGCCCGTCGCGAGGCCGGTGACCTTTTCGGACTGCGGGCGGACGGTCTCGTCGTTGTACAGCCGGGGCGCGTTGCGGAAGCCGCGCGCGAGGGAGAGGCATACGTTGGGCGTGAAGCGCATGCCAGCGGTGAGGATGCGCGCTGCGGATTTTCCAGCTGCAAGGGCTAGGTCGAGGTTTATGTTCGAAGAAGAGGGTTCTTTCTCGTCGGATGAGGGTTTAGGTGTTGAGGGACGGGGCGAGGGGCTCCGGTGCTGGTGGGGGGTAGGAATCTTTTGCAGGAGCTCATCGAAGGAGGTTGCTGGGCCGTGGGAGGAGCGTGGGCGCGGAGCAGGGGGTTCGGAGACGAGGGTTGTGGATGAGGAGGTGGCTGAGAGATGACTGTTGGACTTGGCGCGTTTGTGGGAGAAGGTTGATGTTGGGGAGAGGCCTGAGGAAGGGGTTTCAGTGCCAGTTGTGGTGTTGGAATCTTTGCGGGAGACCCCCTTGAAGATTTCACGAGGGAAGTCGGCTAATGCCATGGTGAAGGCGCCGATGTCGCCAACCAGGGCCATCGTCACCGCCGAGATGGGGTCCCATGGACGTTCCTCGGTGTTGTACTCGATCGGACGGTACCTGAAAGGTCAGTAAGCCCCAAAGAATACCAAAATTACCAGCAGAGAGTACTTACAGCTTCAAATCAGAGTACTTCAACACCCCCTCCTTCACTAACACGGCAGCAGCAAGCGCACTCAGCCTGACCTTCGACCGCCTCACCCTCCAAACTGCAACCCGACTTGGCGCCAACGAGCACCGCATACTCTCCACATTCAGAAACTCATGAAAACTCTTCCCTCCTACATCAGCCCCCTTCTCAGCCTTAATGCTCTCCCCCAACTCCGCAGCCCTCCTCTTCACATCCGGCGTTAGCGCAAACTCAATCGCCGCCGCTAACTTCTCCGCAGTCAGCTTCTTATAAGGGATCGGCGCCGGCCCGGCCCCCGCCCGCGCAATCATGTTGCCCCAGAAGATCTGGTCTCCGAAAAACGGCACAATAACCGTCGGCTTGCCGGCTCGGATGCCCGCCGCCGTTGTCCCCGCGCCACCGTGGTGCACGACAGCAGCGACATGCTTAAACAGCCAGTCATGAGGGCAGTTCCCGAGCAGGTACACCCCCTCAGGGACATCAAGCGCGTCGCCTCCTAGACCGCCCCATCCCTTGGACACGAGGGCTCGCACGCCAGACTTGATGATCGCGCTGAAGATGAGCTTCGTCAGCCCATCCGGATCGTCCACCACGATCGAGCCGAAGCCGATGTACACTGGGGGCGGGCCAGCCGCCAGGAATGCCTGCAGTTCCGGGTCGGGGACGTAATTTGACTCTAGATCGAGGAAGTAGAACCCGGAGACGGTAATTTCCGGGGCCCAGTCTGCCGGTTTGGGGGTTAAGGAGGGAGACCAGCAGTATGTAGCGGGAATCCGGAGACGAGTGAGCAAGCCGGGAGCGCCGAGCAAGGAGACGGGTTCGAGCTCGAGGACTTTGGTGCGGAAGCGGTTGATCACGTCGCCCAGGCCTTGCCAAGTGAGCATTTCGACTAGGGCATAGGAGACGTAGTTCGATGTGGCCGAGTCGGTGTTGGTTGAGGCAACGATGTCGGCTAGGGGGTGGGGGAAGGTCTTGGTTGGTGTCCAGGGCATGCTGAGATTTTGTTAGTAAAGGGTTGATAGTGTGCTCGGAGATGGGGGAGCGAGAGAGACGTACGTGAACATCATGTGCAGCGGAATCCCCAGCTTCTCCGCTATATGAATGTGCGCGAAGCTCGGGGGATTCGCAATAATGGCATCCGCAACAAACGGCCTCTTCCCCTCTGGAATTATTACCTTCCCATCTTCCCCCTTCTCCGGCGGCGGCCCCATCCCATCGCCCGCCTCGATACAACTTCTCCAACATCCCATCAAGATCTCCTCGATCTCCTTGCGTCTTCTCTTGATATCCCCACTCTTGATCGCCTCAAACCCCGGCACTAGCCCCGGATTCTTGACCATAAACGCCATCAACTGCGCCGGGTCCCCGCCGATGTTGAAAAACTCCAGTCCATTCTCCTCCACAAAGTCCTTAAACGTCGCGTGCGTCGCTAGTCGAACCCTGTGCCCATAGGTATCCCTTAACACCTGTCCCAGGGCTACAAAAGGCTGGACATCACCCCGGGAGCCGACGATTTGGATCACGACATTCAGGCGTGGTGGAGGGATCTGTCCGGGTTGACCGCCAAGGGAAGGGGGAATGTAGGGGGGAGGGAGGGGCTCTCCCGTTACTGGGGAAGAGGGATGCGGTTGGGTGATGCGGGCGTGGTGCTCGCGCTTGAAGGACGGGGCCAAGAGCTCAGTAAGACGTCGGTTCTTCTCGGAGATGTAGATGTTGACACGGCCGTTGTCTAGGGAAGTTAGTATCTCTTGTCAGGACGCTGTGAGAAGAGGGATAAGGGGGAATCACTGACTGTTGACCGAGGCATCAGCAGCGAAGCCAGACCGAGAGAACTGCAGCTGGTGATGGTGATCGCCGTACGGTGGCGGCGGCACATCAAGCTCGTCGGTCTCAAGCTCTTCGGCCACCATGGGGACCGCGTTGGTCTGCACAGGGAGAGAGTTTTCAGGCATGGCGATGACCGTCAGAGACTCTGACCTGTCCAGGGGTATCAAGCTCCAGCGGTCATGCAGTCATGAGTTTTTAGAACAAGATGGTGAGAGATGTGCCCACACTCAATTGCGACACTCAGAAAATTCAACGCAATGCAATGGCGTCGCACAACTCGGTGTTCCAGCATTCAAGACAGTCTGGCACCAATCAAATTTTGAAAGAAGAATTTGTGCCTGCTCACTGGCAGAGAGCCAGCGAATGGGCTAGAGCTGGTTGGCTGAGAGCTAGCAGCCTAGACACGGTCAAACAGGTCACTACTATATACGTACCTTGGTTTCGAACGAAATGTGAGATCTTGGCAATCCCATATGTATTGTGTAAGAAGGTTGTTAAAACACAAAGAGCTCAGGAGGACTTCGGGGAGCTCGGAGAAAGGGAGGGATCTTTTTGGGGGTTGGTCCCAATGGGATACTATCAGGGGCTCTTAAGGAGTACGATCTGTATAATCAGATCGGTAGTGCATAGTTCTCCGACTCCTTTTGAATAGGTAACTTTTGCGGCTTAGCACTGCCCGATACCAACCTGACGAGTATGGCTGAAACTCTCATATCAGGACAACACGATCATCTCACCATGCTTGAGGGTATAGAGGCAAACGCAACAAAGCGCCAGGAGCGTGGCGGTGTTGGTGCCCAAGACCCCAACCCCATTTGGGCGCTGGAGGTCTCAGCCCCATAGCCCCGCAGCCCCGCAGCCCCGCACGTTGCAGCCTGGAACCTCTTTAGGCCCACTTACCTTGCATATGCAGATCTACTCTACATACGAGCTGACCTATGCATTTTGTGCGACTTTGAGTTCTATGTATACGCGTACCGCCATACGCGCGCATCAAAAGTGTTTGGTTTGTTGGTGCAAACCAGAGGCGGCTAACTGGAACAAAACGATTGCCTTGGATAAACGAATGATGACCTTGACTCGGTAGCATAAGCATCGAGCATTGAAGAAAAAAAATCACAATGGCAGTCAAAGGTAGGGAGGGCACAGTTCTTACAAAAGTGTGTGTGGTACCTGGTGCTTCAGGCTTGAAAAGAGGCAGCATGGTATCACAGCCACACAATTGACACCCACCAAAGTCTCCATCTCCAGTCATGCCAGCCCATTCACAGCAGTACTGTCCCCCAACCATGTCACTCAGGTGGTGACAGAAGGCTATCCTTTTAAACCTCTGAACACTCATTTGTAACTATAAAGCTCGAGCTTGATCAGTTGCAAGTTGCCGAAACTGTTGGATTCCTTGGAACTTTTGAGCATTGATCACCCAGGCTGTACCAGAGTTCATAGCTCTTTACCCTGTTAAAGATAAGCTCAGTGACTAATGGTTCCCGACTTCAGACGACTACGTGTGTTGAGTTAAGAAGATAGTGAACAACTGGACTCTTAGGGATGGGCCAGGAAGATGGTCTAGGTCCTCAGGAAACATGGGTAAGTGCGGCGTCAGTGAATGCTGTAGGATGAGAGAAGCATCTGGTCTTCCATTATCAGACGTAAATCTTGAAAGCCTAGAAGTCAATTAAGTCCCAACCAGGTGCAGGATATCAGATTAAGACCCAAGATTACCTAGTGTTAAGTACCTACCCAACGATCTTCCAACCACTCGTCCCAAAGCACCTGAAACTTACACCAACGACGCGTACCAGTCGCAGAAAGCTTGGATTCGGAACCCACACTCGATCAGCCGCATTGTTTCGGCGATCCTAAGTGCTATGCCATAAATGCCATGCTTGGCCATAAGAGTCAAATATCTAGACGAATTCCTTGTTTGCGGAACTAAGCCTATACTTCTGAAGTTATGTTCCATCAGTCAGTTCGAAAATGGAAAACAGGGCAACTAGTGTGCCTTCCTCGCATTGTCTCCGCGAAGATCCGTACTAATCTACGAACCAGGATTTCAAAAGCCGACACATCAGAAACAGGGAGTGACTGAGAGGACGTATGCCGTTGCTTAGATCAGTTGCATGTCCGGTCCCAGATCTCTCTGCTCCTCCATCCATGCATGCCTGCTGAATCCGACACTTTGATAATCTGCGTGCAGCCATCTTTAGCTCTTTAAGCATTTGACGTCTATCTGAAGCCACCGTCCGTCTGAGACCACAACAGAGGTCGTCCCCAGCAGTTGCCATAGCGCTACCGTATTGGTGACCAGTCCGAGTCGATGGATGGGACTAGCATTCCCCATCATAGAGCATACATCAGCTTAGCGTTACCGTTACAGTAGAAGCAGCCTAAATAGTGTTTGTGGTGCATAATGACGACATAAATGATATAACATTGGTTGCGGCCCATAGGCCGATCTGGCAGATTTCGAATGCAGCCAGTCTCAGCACGCTCTTATATACATGAAAACTCACTCCCGTTATGGTGCATTCAGGTGCATGCAGTGACGACATGAACAACCGGTTGTAGCCCATAGGTTCATTGAGATGATCTCAAGTATAGCTAACCTCAGCCCGCTGGTAGCTAACTGAGAACGCATTCATGCGAGTCTGGCCGATAGCTCTGTATCGGTAATGCAAAGCCGCAAAGATCGACCTCTGGATCATGGTGTGCTTCAAGATCGTCCTCGCTACCAAGAAGCAGCGCTGACCCAGTTCTTTTAGAGAGCTGAAGGGATCAGAAAGACGGCCTAACTGATCACTTGATGACTTACGCGACTTCGTTAACGATATGGAAAAGTATATGGGTCGCTTCAGTGCCTGAGCCCTTACGAAAGAGCACGTTATTGATGAGAAGATTGGCCAGCTTCGCAAGAATATTGCTGACTTGAACGACACACTTACCAAGCTCCTCCGGTCCATGGGCTTTATCAGCGGAGGGGCTGCCTTCGGTGCTGGTGCCGTCGTTCCATCTATCTGGTGCGTCCCTTCCTTGATGGGTTATACCGTCAGCGTCGGCCTGATAGCTGGCGCTGCTATTTCCGTGACTCTTTTGTCCCGGAGCCCTCGCCGTGGCCAGCTTTGGCAGTGCAACTGGAGGTTGACTGCGTTTCATCCCCTCATCCTCCTCTCAATGTGTTCTCCGTTGGGGACTTAGTTATCTAGCCCGATGTGCAGTCCTTAAGGACTAAAGTAACTCCAAGAGCGACAGAATAAAGGAACTTGAGCAGGAAAAGGCTGCGATTCGGAAGTCGCGCGAAGAGCTCATAAGCCTCGAAAACGGGCTCAAAAACGATGCCAGCTCTGTTATCCACCTAATACCAAGCTTTTGGAACCTCTGCCAAATCGATGCAATAGACATTAAGGAGTACCTTGAGCCGGACATGAGGACATCAAACTCCCTACGTGTCTGGCCCCGAGGGGCGGCCAAGGCAGACAGTGCCTGCAAGCAACGCTTTCTTGACAATCCCATCCACTTCCCAACTTACTAGAGCGATTGCTGACAGGACTCTTCCAGATTTTGTGGTCAACAAATGATTGACCAAGTTTGTCTTGGTTTGGCTGATCACCGCCAGCCTGTTCTCACTTTTCAGTAGGGCAGCATCTTGGATATGCTACGGCTCGTCGTTCTTCCTGGTCTTTGTTCCTAGCCTAGATAGGTCGCGAGTTCAATGCCCAACGCACTGCTCAAATGCCTAATTACCTAGTTCCTGTTTGGTCGATCACTGCATTGGCTATAAGCCTGGTGGCTCTGACTTCGTAGCTCTCTTGTCGACAAAAACAGTGGCTTCCAGACAGTTCCTTTTATCTGTCTTGCCAGCCAACTACGACTGCGAATGTCGGCTTTATCCTCCTGAGAGTCGAAAACTGTTTGAGCCGGAAACCCGAGGCTCTGGCATCCAGAACTGTCACCCCAGCCACGGAACCCTAATAATACAGTACTAGGACATCATCGACAGCTCTCTCACCGCCCTCACCGCAATCACTGCTGCGCAACTTCCTTCTTCGACGGTGGTGCCGGCCCCCCCGTCGTCGGAAAGCCCATAAAAATCTTGAAATAATCCTGACCAGAGTCAGCGTGAGACCTCTCAAAACCACCCAGGAAGGCACTCACATAAATCATCCACTGCAGCCCCGTCAACGTCCCAATCATGACAATCCTCACCCCCAACCCATTCCACAACCCCAGAAACCCAATATCCTTATAGATCCTTCTCACCACCTCGCCAAATCCCTCCTCCGGCTTGCGATACGCATTCAATTTACTCACCATCACATCCGCCGGATGCGACACCAGAGCACACAATATCCCCGCCAGATACCCCGCAGTGAACGACACCCCCGTCTGCGCCGCCTTGCCATAATCGCTCTTCTTCCCAGGTAATCCCTTCTCATAAATCAGCTCAACAATCGTCTCAAACGAAGCGAACTTCGTCATCGTATACGGAATCTGCCTGCCCCATAAAGGGTACAATCCCTTGTACAGCCCGCCCACCACCCCCTCTGCGGTGGTGATCGTCTGCAACCCGTCCGTCATGCCCTTATAAGGGCTCGGAATCCCCGCCTGCATCCTCACTTTTACGGCCTCGAACGGACATAGCGCGATATCCGCCAAAAACTCTGCTGATGCCGATGCCGCAAGGTACATACCCGTCTTGTACCGATACGCGTTTTCCGGGCCGGCCAGGTCGGAGTACGTCTTTTTGAAGACCTCGTACCACCCGTACTTGAAGGAGCCCTGTGCCGAATAGCCGAAGAAAGTGGGCACCCATCCAGTAAAGATACCGCGGAGGCCAAGTTCGTGGCGGTAGATGTGCCGTAGACCGCGAATGTTGGAGGGGTAGAGGGATGAGTCGACCTGGCGGCGGACTTTGACTAGGTCGAGGGGCGTTACTAGGGTGTGGGTTAAGCCCTGGGACACAGAGGTGAGCTTTGGTTGTCGTTTTTTTTCTTTTCGGGAGGGAAGTGGGATGTGAAAGGGCTTACGCAGGCAAGAAGACCGCCGAGTGTGCAGGCCGCATAGTATTGCCCCGAGTAGAGCTTGATGTGACCGGGCGAGGGCTTGACAACCGTAGTCGTATTAGAGATAGAACATGCTGGATAGAGGTTTAGACGGGCTTCGTTTGGTGTGCGTCCGCGTTCAATCGGCCTTGTTGGCAGCGAAGTATTTGAAGATGATCTCCCCAATCTCTCCTTCATAGCTCTGATGCTTGGGAAGAGAGGCATGATGAACTATGTCAACGCAAACGCACTGGTTCAGGTGAGTAATGGACACTGGAAGAGAGAGAATGGCTATATGCAACGTAGAGAGAAGTAATGTTCCCCCATTAGAGACGGCAAGTAAGCTTCAGGAAACCATACATTGAGCAGTCATCCAGCAGAAGATGACGACAGGAGTTGGACTAGCACCAACGCCATTCTGGTTAGGTTCCATGCGTACTTGGATTCCCAGGTATGGGTTTAGTACCAGTCATTCACAGATTGCATGACCTCATCCTGTGTCTGATATGGGAGCGCAATTCTTCACTTTTTTTTTTTTTCCAGGCTCAAAGGCCCTACTTTTGAGCAAACCAGTGTCAATGACTCGGTGCATGAAATATCTGGGAAGGGCTAAAACAGCATTCGCTCTGACTCGTAGCATTATATTATCTTTCTATTACATCCTTTCTCAAGTCTAGACCTGAACAGTAAAGAATTACTGATTGACCTAACTTTGTTCCTCAGGAAGATGGGAACAGGGTGAAACCGTACGGTGACGTTGTTGGCTTACTGTTGGGCGATCGGAAACAACCGAAGCCAAGTGGGGCACGATTTGGGTACAGTGCCCAAGACTGTTCGAATTATCTACATCTTGCGAAAATTAAATGCAATATCCCTTCATACAGAGACTAGATGATGACATTGTGAATCTAATTGACTATCTTGCACGATCCTCGCCATGAAGCCCCTTTCATCCAATGCTCTCCCCCTCCTCTCCTGTACTCCTAACCCTAGATTTCTTTTACATCAACGGCGGCCCACTTAAATTTCTTCTCTAATTGGTTGATTCATTCCCTTTTAGTGGGTCCCACACCACAGTTATTGATCAATCTATGCCACTGATCACCGAACGGAACAAAGATAGCATGCTCTCTTCGCAACTCCAACGGCCCATCGCTCTCACCATCATCAGTCTCACGCTGCCGCCGACGACGACGACGCCACCACTAACGGTCCAACGAACTACCTAGCTACATCCAAAAAACAATTCACGAATCGCATAGAAATAAGTTTACCTAGACCTTGGATCTGAAAACACGAAAACAAAATGACCGACGTCATCTCCCAACCCACCCAAACCTTCGTCTCCAAATGGGCCGACCGCTATCGCGGGGTACGCTCTCTGCCCTCCCCGTCCTCCCCCCTTCCCAATCCTCGAAGCTAAACCATTCATCCCACAGGCAACAGTCGAAGACCTCGACCCCCCTGCGGCCCTCTCCCTGACCCCGTCGGACCCCATCTCCCTCGCTTTGCTCTCCGCCTTCGAACGCGACTACACCCACCTCACGGTCGTGGACTCCAAGACCCGCAGCCTGCTAGGCTACCTCTCAATACCTCACCTGCAGACCCTTCTCTCCTCTGGGCGCGTAAAACCCGAGGACGAGATTCGCACGGCGATGATCCGGTTCCGGCGGAAGGGACGCAAGTACAAGGTGATCACGATGCAGACACCCTTGGAGGAGCTCGAGGCGTTCTTTGAGGGGTACGAGACGGGCGGGCAGAAACAGGATTTTGCGGTAATTACGGACGAGGGGAGGAGGTTTGTACTCGGGGTGGCGACGCGGGAGGACCTGGAGGAGTTTGTTAAGCGGCGGCCAGCATAGGATGCTCATCAAGAAGAGGTTAAGGGTTGAGAAGTACGAGGGAGAAGTTCTGTCTGTCTTTGTGAAGTATTCTTAGAGGGTATATCACCTACCTAGGCGTTGGGCGGTTCTTGCGTCTGTTGGGTTGCTTTGGCTGGCCGGATTAAAGCACGACTGCAACTATCATTATCATACCAGGGCATTCAACATGGACGGGCTGGACTGCATGGAGGTAATACCTCAGACTGATGGAGGAGGGATTGGTGGGGGGGGAGGGGCTCGGATTCACCTCGGAGCTCGGGCTTGTCTTCTGCTGAGCAGCAAGACTGGAGCGTTCAATAATATCGTATTGCTCAAACTCTTTGAGTACTAAACACACAACCAAACGTATTGGGGACAAATGCCATCCAATAACCAAATAGCTCCTTCAGCTCTGGAGCTGATTCGTATTATCTATGCAAACCCTAAGCAAACAACCTCCCGCAAAAAAGGGGTATTCCTAATGCTATCCATCCCTCAACGAACTATCACCAATTCAGTCGCTCCCGAGGTAGTCATACACCAGCTGGATCTCAACCCTCTCAGCACCCTTCTTGACCACCACATTCCGGACATACTTCCTCTCGCCATTGATATTCTTGAACCCCCAAATCTGGGTCGCCGTCCACCCGTTGTCGTAGCTCTCAACGTGCGAGATGATGTGAGTCTCGCCATTCGGACCCTTGGCCTCTTCCTCGCCCTCCAGCCAGCCTTTCTTGAGGAACTCGTCGTCGATCTCCTCCGTCTTGATGAAGCGGCTCTGGCCCTTGACGTGGCCAAAGATCCAGTCGCTGTGATCGCGGAACGTATAGTCCAGGCACCGCTTCTCTGTCGTGCCCTTCATGCCACCAGTACCAGTCTGCTCGATCTCGATGTGGGTGACGGGAGGATTGGCCGGGTCGGCGGGCGGAGAGGGCGGTGCAACAAATTGCTTCACGTGCAGCGTCAACGTGGCGAGGCCGATGATCTTGCGTGTCATCCAGCCGACGCTCTGGAGCTGAAGGGCCGGGTCGACGGAGTCGGATTGGGCCTTGTTCTGGGAGGTGTGAGCTTCGGGTCTGTAACGGGGGTTTTGGTATTGGAGAGGGGAGCATACCATAACCCACTTGCCATTGAGGTCACCAATGTGCTTATCCGCCGGGGCAGCCATGTTGGGCGATGTGTTCGTTTGCTTTTTGCTTTTGCTGAAGCTATTCCAAAAAGACTGGTTGGTGTGTAAGATCCCGTAGCGATAGACAGACTCGCAGACGGCGGGGGTAATGGATGGACGGCGCGGGGTTGTTCGCGACAATCAGGAGATGTGTAGCAGAGGAAGAAAAAACAGAAAGGCAGATACCAAGCGGGAACATGCTAGATCTTATAATCCCTTTTCCCCCCTCCCCTTCCCTGGGCTCAAAAGTTTCCTCTAACCTCTTAGGCCCCGTCGTTCCTGACACAAACCCCCGGGGTACCTGGTAGGTGGGCGCGTGGTCCCCCCTTCAGAGCGGGTCAGGGACAAAGCAGCAGTTGCAATTCGGTGGGGTTTACGAACAAACGAACGAATGAATGACCATCCAGGCAGTCCGCGCACTCCCAGCTTCTTCCTACCGCCCTAAAGAAAAGAGTCCGGCGATGATGCACCGCAGCACACAACTCGGTGTCATGCAGCCTTAACCTACCGCATCTAAACTCTGTTGGTGTGACAGACGGACCTAAACAATAAAGGGAAGTGTAGCCCGAGGCCCTGTTGTCTACACTACCCATAAAACCAACGACATCATCGGGCAAGGCCTGAAAACAGCCATCATCCTTCCCTCGCAGACAGCACGGCCACAGCTGGAGCTCCGGATGTTCATTCCCATCCAAGTAAGACCTCCACCGCATCTAAGTCTTGTTCCATGTCCCACAGTTTCTAGTTCTGGTGTGATTTGGTTTCTTCCGCATGGGCAGCCATCTGGGGGATGTAAGATGAACATGAGCCTCGTTCCCAATCATGCCAGACTTGGATTCATTCCACATCGCGCGGAGAGAGGTTGCATCCCGCCATTGATGTGCTCCGACTGCAGGCAAGTTTGTTGAGTGCAACCTCTCTCGGATGTAATCCGTAGCTGGAGCCTCGGATTCGGGGAAGAAACACAGCAGGAGGATATGTGTGGTTCGAGCTTCAACTTTCGGTGTGCCCCCTCGTTTATCGTCCTGTCACGA
This sequence comes from Thermochaetoides thermophila DSM 1495, assembly GCF_000221225.1. NCBI lineage: Eukaryota > Fungi > Ascomycota > Sordariomycetes > Sordariales > Chaetomiaceae > Thermochaetoides > Thermochaetoides thermophila. The sequence continues at coordinate 1,235,647 of NW_006383036.1, forward strand.
ATCATGATCTCTTACTTCTCCCGGCCTTGACTCCCCAAGACACAACTCAAATATCGATAAGCCAAGTCCTTTTCTCCGACACCTCAGTCCATCAGTTCATATATTGAAGAATATCCAGTTTCAGGTAGTACTCGCGAAGGGCGATGTAAGCATGGAACTCAGTTCTTGGATTGGTTTGTTGGGGCGGACCGGCAGACGATGCGGGGCAACCCATCCGTCCCGGGGTAAGATCACCGAGGTGGCATGTGAAAGCTGCCAGGGTTCCCGCCTTGGGCTTACAACTGAACTTCAAACGTGTTAACTGTAGCAATACAGAGAGAAGTTCATGACATACTGTTGCGTTAGAAAGTTGGTGTTTAGAAATTGTTTGATTGAGTCTTTACTGACCCAAAACCCGAAATCTGGAAATGCCAACTTCAATTCTCCAGTCTCGAAGGCTTTGTGCTCTCATCTATCTCACAGAACGTCATTTTAAACTACCGAGTCTGAATCACATGCAAACGCTCCTCCAACGTCCAGCAAACCCTGTCTCTCAGGATCAAACAACCCCCCCCTTCCTTTAAGAGATCTGGTCTAAACGCCTAACTAACCCAAACCAGAGAAGCGCTGGAAACAAGGCCCGATGAGAACAATGAGGGATATTAGCTAGTTATAGTGTAGCTATTTCCAAGATTGGGATATCTCTGATGATGTTCGATGATAATGAGTAGGTATTATTACATCATTTCAAACCAAAACCCCGTCTCCTTTCTCTCTCTTTCCCCCTCTCTAGTGTCTTCCCTAACATAGCAGACAAAATCCCCGTTTCAGCAATGATAGTTTCTTCCCTTTCGACATTAGATGGTGTGTGTAGATTTCATATCCTTTCTGTTTGCTGTCCTTTCGTTCCTCAGTTGTTGGTTGGCTGGCCGGTTGGTCGAGTCGGTGGTTGGCTTGACTTATTTCAAGCCTGGCTCGTTCATCTCAGCTCGTTTACCCACCCACCTTTGTTTCTCACTCGTTCATCTCTAAAAACCTTATCCAACCCCCTTTTCTGTGCCGTTCATGAAAGTAAAAAAAAAGGACGGGGGAAGGAAAAAAGAGAGAAAATCGACAAAGGAAAATTGCCGCCCATGAGTCCAAAAAGCAACACACGCTCGTCCAATCATCCATGGAAAGGGGACCCAGCCCCACCCGGGAATATCCTTTACCCTCCTCTTATACTTCTCAAAAACTCAACGGCTTACGGCCACCAGTTCATCTTCTTATAACTCTCAATCACCTCCTCGATCAGCTCCTTCGTCATCTGCGGCCTCTCATACTCAAAGCCCACCACCTGCTCGAGCCTTGACCCGTCCATACTCAGATCGGTGTCCTTCAACAACTCCTTCTCCATAAACGGCGTCAGCGGGCCCGGCTTCGTGATGCCCGCCTCCTCGAGCAGATCCGACCATGGGCCCAACAACTCATCATTGACATCATCCACGACACTGTCCAGGTTGAGCTTAGCAAACGTGCTGATCAACTGACCCTGAAATCCGGTCTCAATCCCGAAGATTTCGCCGATGATGTCGGCCAGGGTGCCCTGCGTCGTGCAGCCGTGGTCGACAACATTGAAGATGGGAATCTTGCCCATCGAAGACTCATCCCAGTTGGCCTTGCCCTTGGCGTCGTACCAGTCGGCCACGGCCCACAGCGCGCGCACCACGTCGTGGATGTGTGCGGTGTTGGTGCGCAAATCCTTGGTCCACAGCCACTTCATTTCGGATTCAAGGGCCTTGTAGACGCGGGCCATGCAGAGAGCGGTGGCAACCCATTGCGAGGCGTACGGCCCGTAGACGTGCGGGAGGCGGACGATGACGAGGTTGAGCCTGCAGAGGTAAGTATCTTCCTGCAAATGTCCGAGGAATGAGTTGGTTGTACGCACCCCTCGATCTTGCTCAGCTCCTCCTCGGCCTGCAGCTTGAACACGGCAATCTTGCTCCACGGCTTGAGTTTATCGCCCTCCTTGCTTGGCTGCGAGTCGGGCTTATACACCATGCCAGTGCTTAGCTCGACGAAACACTTGACGCCACGTTTAGCGGCCTCACGGCCAATGTTAAGAGACAGGCCCAACGACCGCAGCCGGTACACCTCATCTTCCTGCGAGTAACGCGTCTCGCCGCCGCAGTTGAACACGTAATCCCATGTCTTGCCGTCGGGCCGGTCGAATATCCGGGGGAGGGATTCTGCACGGCACGTTGTTAGCTTATTAAGAAGCTATAGCGTCATCCGATAAGTAAACATACGCTCCCGGCTGGCATCAGCCTGCACAAACTTGGAGCCAGAGCAGGCCTCCTCGAACTCAGGCGGCAGCCAGGCCAGCTGCGGCAGCACCTTGTCGACAATGCGCACCTCAGACGCAAGGTCGTTTTTGTGGATGTAGTAGGCCAGCCATCGGCCAATGTACCCGAGACCGCCGATGATCAACACCGACGGCTTCTCTGCCATTTTGGCCTTCTATGCTTTCTGATGTGTTTGGTTGTGTAAAAAAAATGTGTTGTGGGTAGATAAGTACGTTTGCGGTCTGCTTTACTGGCTGTGCGAGATCGGTGGTCGCGCGACAAAAAAGTGAGAGGGGCGGGGACGTGTGTGGTTGAAAAAAAGGGGAAGAGGAGGTGGTGGTGCTTGGTTGTTGGCGTAGGACCTCGAGCGGGTCGGGACTCAGCTCAGAAGAGAGGGGTTCGCGCGGGGTTGTTGCAAACTGCGGCTCGGCGATGGCGCTGGCGGCGACGTTTGCTCTGAGGGTAGATATCTGCGAGATTGGGGTCGGGCAGGTCGGGTTGAAAGGCGTCCGGTGAATCGGTCAGCGGTTTAATAGTCAGGAGAGCCTGGAGATAGACCCTTGAAGAGTTGTGAGGGTAGGTATATCTGGGGACACAGAGATAGAGATATGCGGGGGCGTGAGAGCGGTAATGAAATTGCCAGACCCTTTTATAAGAGGATATATTTTCCAGTGTCACCCGGGGGAGGAGTGGCAGGTAAATTATGAAAGGAGGGCTTCCCAGGAGGCGGCGGAACTTCGGTAGACTTCTCGAAGCTAGGTCGGCAGGGCACGAACAAATCCTGCGCTGCCGCCTGGCCTAGGACGGGGAGGGGTCCCTAGGAGGGCCAAACAAGAGACCAGGACTAAACACCTGTGTTGTGGGCACTCTCAGGTCTGCTGCGACTGGGTGATCAAAAGAGCCAGGGTCCATCCGAGCTCCAGAGGACCAGAGGTCCATCCACTCCACAGCCGCGAAACCCGAGCACCTGGGCGAGCCATAGGCCGGCGAACCACGGATGGCAGGAGCAAAAATTCTCCAGGTCCATGGAGCGTCATGGGGCGTCATGGGCGCTCGCAGGTGCAGCCCAATTTCGCTGCTGCCGTGCTGGGCCCAAGTCGTGGCAAGGGTTCCTACCCGTCAACGGTTGCCGGGACATTTCCGGTCCAGTGCACTTCCTCCCCACATCGACCTCTCTGTTGCAGTGCCACCGTTCATCAGACATTGTAACAGGTAGTCCTGTCAAAGACAGGCTCAATTTGCAATCAACGCAGTCCCTCTGCTGATGTTGGGTTGCACACACCCATCCCAAGTGCACATCCGTTGTTCAGCAAAGCCTTATGACAGGGGCCAATATCGTCGGTCCCACCAACTCAGACACATTTAACAATTTCTGCAATTTACAATTGCTTTTACAGTCTCCATAAAAAAAACTTTGTCTTTTGTTTTATCAGGCTTTGCCCAACGGCTGAGAGGGAGGTCAGCGGGGTTTGATGCCACATAGCATTGAAAAGGTGACGAGAGAGTGTGATGATGTTGGGAGCCTAACACATAGCATGCTGGCATTGCTTTTCTCTCAACTTTGCGGTTTCAGATGTCTGCGAACTCCAAACTTTCATCCCAACTCTAGGATCCTTTCTTGTTTTAAGGTTCGCGGTCCGTTTTGTCTCCTTTTGGCCGCACGGTCCATCCTGGTCCAGCGATCACGGCAGCACACTGGGATGCAGGCTGCTGTTGTGCAGTGGGGTCCCCTTGGTTTCTGTGCGTTAAGAAATCGCGGCGGCTCAGAGTAGACAGTTTCTCACTAGGGTCACCACTTCCATCTCTCAACTTTGACCACCAATACGACGACATGACTAGATTCCCTTGACCTTTTTACCACAGTATTCTGTCGTCTCGTGACCGCTAACACAGAAGCTGTACCAGTGTGGTGAGACACGGCAAAATCATAGCCGCCCGAAACATTGGCGCCGTCTCACCCAGATAGGTGTCCATGGAGTTCCCCGCAGTCGCAAAAAGTCCGAAGTACCCTCGGCGCCGTCGGACTGTAGACAGCGTCTATGAAGCTATCCTGTCTAGGGATATCACGGAATATTTCCGGTCTACGAGCATGAAAGTCTCACGAAAGAAATCATCTCGTACTGCAGAAGTCTGCAGCTGTGAGCAGAGCAATCAACCGCCAACTGCATTCCAATGCCTCTTTTTCCTTGGGACCGGTCTGGTGTCGCCTGCGCGAGCGAGCACGAAAAAGGTGCGTGGTCAGCAGCCCCTGCGTCGCTGCAGAGGAAATACGTCACGCAGCTAGTGACTCGCTTTTCCGACGCTGAGTCTTCTAGCTACTCTCTCATCAACCGTTGATCATCATGATAGCCCTCAGAGCCAGTTGCTTGAGCCCAATATCTGGGTCTCATTTCCAAGTGATTCAGCCCCTCTTCCACGGAGTCCTGTAACAGCAACAAGCAACCATGCCAATCCGTTCGTTGGGGACGAAGGATCACAAGCCAGGCACAAGACACATCGTTGGGGTGGCACAGAACCCCAGCACGGACGGTGTGCCAAGACAAATAAAACCCTTGCTTCCCCGGCCAAGGCACTCAGAACGGCGAGACGGGCTGACGGGCCGAACTTCGATGGCTTCTAGAAGGTTTCCCAGCTCGGAACGATGTTTGGCGGCTGGCACCTCCCATTTTTTCTCGATCACGATGACGCGGTTCGGAAGATCTAGCAAGGGGGAGTCTGGAGGGGACAAAGGTCCAAAATCGGATACGATAACCGAGGTGGGCCGTACTCTCGGGTCGCTGGTGTCATCAACCCAAAACGCCGCGAAAGATCAAGATCCAAAGTTTTGGTTTCTGTCAATAGAGATCCCATGTCCAGCAACACCGTTGTCGAAACGGAAGCGCCGACGGCGTGCCGGCCCTTCGACCCATGTGATACGCTCCGGTGCCTGAACCCAATGGTGCTCTTCAAGCAAGCCACCAGAGCGAGTGTCTAAGAGCCGATTAAGACACAGCTGCAATTACAACAATTATCTTGTGAAGATTTTTCATTTCAAAATCCTGCTCATCTATTTGATCCTTTCCTCAGGATCCACGGTGGCAAAGGAAAATTGAGTTCGCGGCATGTCTCGGCTTGTAGCAGAAACTAATAGTCCTATGCAAGGTGAAGGCTTCTAGAAACTTGCTACGCAACTCCCCAAACTTTTTGGTCCGAGCTTCAAGGTAGCCCCCCCCTTTCACATGCAGATTGAGCCAGGGTCGCTGAAAGAAGAGTCCTGCAGGATTCTAGAAAGAACTGACCTGATGTGCAGGTTTGTACAAGCCCTGGCCGTTGCTAAGAATGGCGTTCAAGTAAATGCCCAAGCGGAAGATCTCGAGCTCGCCGCTGGCCACTGTTTGTAGATCCATGGCCCCAGTCTCAGGATGATGAACGGCGGATCCACCAATGCAAGACAAGAACGTTCATAATACGGGGACAGACGAATATAGAACACAAGAGAGAGCCTCGTCTCTCGATACAACCCTGTCATTAAGTGAAACAGAGCAACCGCGCGGTGCACCGAAACCACACATCATCAATATTACCCGATCCCTATGTAGCAGCGTAGTATCAGCAAATCCTAACACCCCTCTAACCACCCAATCTATCCATCTACCTCCTCATGCTCCCAATCAGCTCGCGCTGCGTCTCCCGGTCACGCAGCGTCTCACTCAGACTGCCAATGCTGCGCAGGTCACCGACCACATCCTTAGCCTTACCAAAGTACACCTCCTGCAGCAGGTTCCGCATCTTGAGCTCCATGTCCTCCACAAGCCGACCGATGTTGGCAATGTGGCTGTCGTCGTTGTCCACGGGCAGGTCCTGCTCCACTTGACGCGTCATGTTGCCGGACAGATCCAGCTCGCCTAGCGAGGAGCCTTTCGTGGCCAGGGACAGGATGACCGTCGAGGTCAGCCGGTAGTTGGATGTGCGGCCGCGCTCGGAGGCTTCAAACACGTGGATGGAGTCCCAGACTCCAGAGGAGGTGGCGTCGCCTGGGGTGGAGGCTAGGGATGTTAGTGAGAACTGCAGCAGCTGAATGAAGCGATGGAGAGATGCAAGTGGGACAACATACTCTTCTTCAACAACACCACGCCCGCAAATCCGTCGTCCAAATTCCACAAATAAACCGACGACACGCCTCCCTCGTAATACAACTCCCGATACACATCAAATGCCTCATTCATCTTAATCTCCATCCTCCGAACCCTCTCTCCGGGAACAGCCCCTTCCCCAGCGCCCTCATTGGTACCCCCGGGGCCGACGCCCCCCACTGAGGGCGCGTCGTCCAGCGGCGGGTCGAACTGATTGCTCCACGGGGAGCGGTAGCTGTCACCATCACGGTTGTAGTCGCAGAGGAGGTAGTCACGGCCGGTTTGCTTGCAACGGCGGATGGTGAGGGGCTGGTCCACGGAGGATAGGAGGTCCTCAGCTAAGTCAGGGGCGAGGGCGATAATGTTGTTGAGGTGAGAAGTTGTGTGTTTGGGGTTGAGACGGCGGAGGAGGTCGCTGGTCGGGTTGATTAGCAGGATTGCTAAGTAGGTAGCTGAGATTGTGAGGTAGGAGAGAGTCGGCGTTGGGCTAAGGGGAAGATAGGATAGGGCTTACAGGGCCGAGTCGAAGGGGTCCACGGCCGCCATGTTTGCTGCTTTCTCAATGCTGCCGAAGTTGGTATTACTTGTGTCTCGTACTGTTTATTGTAACTCGTGGGTGCAGCTCGTCGTCGTCACTCGTCGGGCGCCGCAGCTGGTGTCGGGGGTTGTTGCAGGCACTCGCTGCCCTCCAGGAGGGCACTGGTGTCCGCCAATGCATGCCGCAGGATGAAGATGAGACGGGACTGTGGGGCAAAGCGGTGGGGCCCATCAGATATTGTGGGGTTATGGTCCGTGCGCGCCAGGGGAGGGTACGTACCACTGGACAAGGGTCAATGTGATTCTTGGGGCCGCATGAGACTTAACGGCTTTCATCAACAACCTCATGATCTCATCACATAAGTAAGCAAGCTTCGTGTCAAGAGCCATTCGAAGTCATAGCCGGGATGGTATCACAGAGGAGCACAAAGCCTGGCATAAACAATAAAAATGAATCAGCCAAAGAACTCTCATCGTCAGAAAGCCAACTCACTCGCCTGCTAGGTGAGTCCTGCCTTCATCACCTCATTTCACGAAAATCACCACTGACATCTTATAGACAGCCTCCTAACCCTCTCCATTCCGGCTCTAGTTTTTATCCACCTTCTAGTAGCCCCTTATACCAAAGTAGAGGAGTCCTTCAACATCCAAGCCGCCCATGACCTCATCGTTTATGGCACACCGACCCGTGATGTCCATGCCCGGCTCTCATCCACCTACGACCACTTCACCTTTCCTGGGGCTGTACCACGCACCTTCGTGGGCGCTATCTTGCTGGCCGGGTTTGCTCAGCCTCTCCTAGGGATTGTCGGCTTCCAGCATACGCAGTTTGTGGTGAGGGCCCTGTTGGGGATGTTCAATGCTGCCGGGCTGCTGGGGTTTGCAAGAGGATTGAAAAGGGCGTATGGGGCCGGCGTCGCAAGATGGTATCTGCTTTTACAAGCAAGCCAGTTTCATGTGATCTTCTATGCGTCCAGAACGCTGCCGAATATGTTTGCTTTTGGGCTGAGTATATCCCCCTTCGACTATCTCAATGAGCACAACACATGCTGACCTCCCTGCCAGCAACACTCGCTTTCACCTCCCTCCTACCAACCCCTGCCAATCCTAGGCTCAGTCTTCCCCGTCAACGGCGGGCAATTGTTCTCCTCGTCTTTGCGGCAGTTATTTTCCGTTCGGAAGTCGCCCTCCTGCTCATCACAACAGTCCTGCACCAGCTGATTCTCCCCACACTCTCCCTGGAGCGTGTTTTTTTCCCCTTCACTGTCGCCTTCATAATGTCCTTGGCCATCTCGATTCCCATCGATACTTACTTCTGGCAGCGGTTCCCATTCATCTGGCCCGAGCTGTCGGCCTTCATCTATAACGTCTTCCACGGTAACGCCTCCAACTGGGGCATTTCCCCCTGGCACTGGTATTTCACCTCTGCTCTCCCACGACTGCTGCTCAACCCCCTAAGCTACATGCTCTTGATCCCTTACGCAGCACGGCATCCAGCACTAAAGTCCGCCGCTCAGCACTTGATCATTCCCCCGCTCCTCTTCATAGCGATATATTCCCTCCAACCCCACAAGGAAACCCGCTTCATCTTTTACGCCGTCCCTCCTCTCACAGCAGCAGCTGCATTGGCAGCCAACCGACTCTGGATCAACCACTGCAAGTCCATCCCCTCCGCTATCCTGTCCATCGCCCTTCTCGCCTCAGTCGCGGCAACCTTCGTCGCCAGCACCGGCATGCTCGCTATCTCAGCACTGAACTACCCGGGCGGCGAGGCTATCAGCTACCTCCGCTCGGCTATCCTCCCCAACAGCAGCCATTCTACTGGGGGTTCAAAAGGGGTCGTGTCCATCCACGCCGACGTCCTAACGTGCATGACAGGCCTAACCCTCTTTACCTCGGCCACGGCGCACACTTTGTCTCAACACCGGCAGCACCTCTCCCTTTCTCACGAAAGCCCTACCAGGAAAGTCAAGACCATCTCATCTACTCCCAACTCCAAGTCAGATTCGAACCTCCCCCGTTTGCTAGTCGACAAAACCGAGTCCGAGTCCGATTTATCCCGTCCCGAATTCTGGCGCCAATTCGACTACGTCCTAACCTCCACCCCCCAGCTCCTCCAACAACGCCTCTTCCTCCAACCTCCCGACCCCAGAAAAGGGGATACCACGCGCTGGGAGGCGGTTGCTGTTGTCAAGGGGTTTGCGGGAGTTGAGATTGTCAGACCCGGACGGGGCGACCCCCTTCCTGATGAAAGGGAAGGTGTGAAGGTTGTTGGACGGGGTGCAATGGTAGAGGGATTGAAGAGGCAGGTGATGAAGATCACAGGGGGTTGGTGGGTTGGGCCGAGGATGAGGGAGAGGGTTTGGATTTTGAGGAGGGTTAGGGGGGGCTGGGAGGGAGAGAGGAGGGAGGCGAGGTTTGTTTGAGTGAAAAGGTGCAAGGAGTGCTTGTGTTAGCAAAAGGATGGTGTGCTTAATCGAGCAGGGTAGAGCACTGTCTGCTGGTTGGATGTGTGCCCTAACCCGGGAAGGTTGTGTTCAGATCGGTGTTGTAGTTCTCTTCACAGCCGACTATCTGGTTATATCTACTCGGATTCTGTTTCCTTGTAGAGTAAATCTTAATTCTGTGTTTCACATAGCTTCTCCCTAACACCACTACTATTCCCATTGGCATGTAAGGCTGAGGCCCCAAGTCTATACTCCGTTAACGTGACCGATCCACAGATAGTTGTAGTTTCGCCTATGATGCCGTCAACGGGTGTCAAAGACCATCATCCATTCAACAAACGCAATGAGACAATACAATGTCAAACCATCACATTTAAGCTTGTAGATGGATCGTGTCTGATCTAGCAAAATCAGTGTGTGTTAAAATTTAGATGCTAACAAAAATCAAAAACGTACAGCACCCGGGATTCGCTGGTCGTCACCGACCCAACTACTAACCGGGCCCTCAGTGGCTTAACTAGGGCAGAGCGGACGGGATGCCGTGCTTTCCACTGGGTATGGCCGTACGTGCCAGCATGTGGCCGGAACTCTCCTCGTAAACCCCCAATTGCTTGTCAATTTCCAAGAGGCGACACCTAGGAACGAGCTTTCAACAAGGATTGCGCTTCAGCAGCCATACGTGAAGACACAAATTACCTTGTCTAGCAGTTAGTTACATGATCGATATTTTGCGAAGCTCGCGAGCTATTAAGCCTAGCATCATTAAGGATTTGGAGCAAGCTCTTAGGTCAAGATTGTGTCAATCACGAAGCCAACCGGGTGTCGTCTTCGACTCCCAGTTACACCATGAAAAGTATCGAGACTCGAAAGTAACTTCCGAGTCTAAACAATCATGTCTGACAATGAAAGCTCCACAAACTTACCTCACCTTTGAACGTTAGAAAGTTCCATGTGATACTCCTTTACCTCGAATATCACGATCAAGATGCACATCTTGGTGGTTACACCATTTCCAGTAACATCACCACAATCAATCTCTTCAGTATCCGTAAAGTGGTTACGTACGTACCTCTCGGTATAATTATTCCCGAGCACATAGTGGGGATGAAACAGCCCAGCACTCAACTGTTGCCTGTGTATCCAGATCAACAAGGAGATTGGAGCGCCACTGCGATGAATTATTGCACAATGAATTCTCCGTCGAGTACCAAGTAGAAGCATGTATGTATCATGTGTGTGTATATGTGTGTGTGCATGTCAGGTTTCCCATTGAGATACCATACCACACAGATCACACACATGAGCCGGTACAAAAGATCCGCATCTACCGGGCACTACTTACCTTTACCTACCCGGGACTCACAGCGGGCGGAAGTGAACCACCGATCTCTGGAGATGGGCACATAGCCACCTACCAGCCGCTTGTATATGCTGTATGTATGCTAGATGACAAACATCTAACCAAAGTGAGGTGGTACTCTTCTCCGGGGAATCGACACTGAAAAGGCCTTTATCCATATTAGATGACGTTGACCAAGCAAAAAGACACAAAGAAAAGAACCAGAAGTTCCCCAATGTTATACTGTGGCGTAAAAACAACCGTACCGCAACTGACCCTTGTTCGGTACTTGAGGTTTCTCTAGAAGCCTATGATGCAACCTTAGGCGGAAATCTTCGGTTGGTGCGACCCCAATTGTGGGGTTGAAGCATCGAGTAGATTTGTTTCAAGAACCATGGTTGTGCTAGTCGGTCACGGCCGGGGGATTCTTGGGTATTTTTCTGTGTTAGCCGTCGGCTAAACCTATGATGGCCGTGAAGCGAATGCTTTGCGGGGCGGCTTCGTAGTGCTGTGTCCCCTCGTCCATCTCAAAGGGAAGGAGCTCATGACACTTCATTGGATGGGAATCATGATAGCCACCATCAGGACGGCATTTGCGCGCTTGCAACGCCCCTCTAAAGGGAGCTCATGATGTCCTCCTGATCAAGGTGGCACCCTACTCGGCGACTGCCCGACAAGAGTTGCGTTTGTGTAAGGGACGAGATCGATGCGCCCATCTTAAGACCAAGCCCATGCCGCCGTAATCACGAGGTATAAACGCGGGCAGATTTGAATGTCTGGAGAGGATCATGACCGCAGCATCTCAACTCAGTAATAGCTCTTGATCCACCGCCACGTAGCCAAGATGCAACAAGGAAAGTGCACGTTATTTTCGGCGGTGCATATCTTCCGCAGAGCCATGCTGGCGCAGTGGGCACACATCGAAAGAGCTGAAGTGAGCTCTATAAGCAGTGGCTAAGCATCGGCACGACCGCTTCGGTCAGGTTGTCTGCGAGGCAGATCGTCCTCAATCCGCCAGCCATCCAGGAGCAGGCCGGAAGCTTTACCACCGTCAGCATGGAAGATTTCTGCTATGCTTTTCTGCTGAAACCGGATGCCGACTCATTCATCCCATATTAGCTGTCTCAGGCCCGTCGAGAATAGCAGCGCAGATGCTCCCCACGGGGGCGGATCATGCCCGTAGACCAATGGGATCAACAAGCGGCCCTCTCGTGGCCAAGCGAGCAGATCTGAGAGGTCAGCGAAGCGAAGCGAAGCAGCAGGTTAGGTGGAAAAGACCGCGAGCTGGAGCGGACGCGTAATGCCCAATATATGAAAAAGAGTTGTCCGGGAGAAAACATCATAACACCCATTGCAAGTTGTCCACGACGCTGAAAGCAGCAGGCAATATTTTTCCGTCGGATTGCTGGAGGGGGGAATTCTCAGAAGGATGCTGGATAATATCCAAAGAACCCTTCGTCGACCGGGAATGGACCTCTCGTCAATAGCGACGGGCCATTTTTCGGCAGGCCGTGGTTACTTAAATTCCGATCTCAGAGTATCGGAAACATCGGCGTGGGATAACAATGTAGTATTGTGGATACCATGGTTAATCCCAAGATTCTAAGGCCCAGCCAAGCGCTTGCCCAGAGTCGCCCAGCAATGCCCAGAGGCGGATCAACAAGGACAAGAAAAGTCAAGAACTAGATGCATAACTGGACATTTCCTGCGCCGTTGAGCTGGGTCGGAAAACCGCGAAGGCGGTGCCAGCGTGTTTTGGTGGCATTTGGATGGCCTGCAGCTATGCCCCTGCTGTCGGTGAGAGATGCTGTCGCCAGCGAGAAATCCAAGACCTACATCGCCGTCTTCGACAGGGCGGGCAGAATAATGAGAGGTCGGTGTTGTGTGGCACTCCGACGCTCGGTGACTCAGCGGCCAGCGAGGCATAATCTTGAAAGCTGACAGTGTGGGGCCTGCCTTCGAGCACTTCAGAGCCATGAGCGGTCAAGACCAGGAAGATATCGGAGAGGACGGCGACGAACTAGGTTGGGTTGCCCGGATAGATGGCACCATCGCGAGAAGGCCGGTAATTGCACCATCGCCCGGTCTCGGGTTACCGTCGTGTCACAGAGGACTTCCGTGGGCATTAGGGCCGTGGAGCCGCGAAAGGCTGAAGGTGCGAAGAGGAGCGTCATCTGGGTCTTCCGCGTCTCGATTCCTGGGACCTTTGGCACTTGGGACTGGACCCTAGGAGCTGGAGGAGCACCCAAGACACATACATTCCGTGTGTGTGCCACGCTTTTTACCCGCCGAGAGAGAGCGAGCCCAAGAAAAACGAGACAGCTCGACCACGACTTCGAGTGCCGCAATATCCGAGATCTGCGCTCCCTTTGAAATCTGAACATCCAGCGAGGGCGTCCGTGACAAAAATAAACCGAACACAGCTCCGCAGCTGTGTGAGACGGGAATGCCCGTCAATGGCGAGCAAAGCCTGCTGCATGACGAAAGATCGATAGAGTGTGAGTTGACGCCAAGATCCCGGTCAGCTCACTGCGAAATTCTGGCAGCTCGGATAGGCCGGCTTGGGTTCGAGTCTCCTTTTCTTGGAAAAAATTGTCACATTGTCACACAGGAATCAAAAATCCTTCCTGCAAGCCACACTTTCCGAAAGTCTCAGATAGGTGTCTGTTGGCGAAAAGAGGTTGTTGGATGCTCCACGCTCCCCACCATAGCTTAAGTCATCTTTGCACCAAGCACCCTGGAGCTCAACGTCTCCGGAAGTCACAATGGTCGCCATTCCACCTCATCTCCCTTCACAACCATGCACAGTGCACTAGTGAATACGATAGCGGTCAGAGTTTTGTTTCCAATTCCTCTTGCGACACTAATTTCTCCTTTCTCCAACCTCCAAGAACAATTGAAAACACTTATTGCGGTCTGCTTCTCGCGCCCCTTGCTCCAAATGAAAAAGCCTCCTGTGAGGCAACCAGCTGAAGCTCTTGGCTGGTGGCAGGCGCTCTATGGAGCCATTGTCGGCCCAGGTGGCCCGATGCTCAAGCTGGCTGCCAATTGGCACGACGTCAAAGGCGCCCCCCACACATTGGTCTGCCCAGTGCTCAACCCTGCCGAAGCTTACGAGCCTGGCGGATGCCCGGGGGTCAGAATGGAGACGTCAAGCAGAGCCCAAACCCAACCTGGAACATTCCAGGTGCCTGGCTTACCAGATGAGCCGGGGTATGGCTTCGCTAGCGCCATCTCTGCCATCGTCAGCCCCAGGGCCCCAGCACCGACCATCAGCTCCCGTCAGCCCTGGTGGGTCAGAATATTACCTCAACCGGACGCCCTGTAGGGCGGGGTTTTAGTTTTACACATGTAGGGTGGCAGGGAAAATCTCGATGCGAAGAAACGCTCTGATGTACGCTGACCTCAGCTGTTATGTTTCATTGTGGACGACAGGCAAGGAAAGTCAGGAAAAAACAGACGAAGCGAGACAAAAGAAGATCAACAAGAGAAATGGGAAATTCATGCGATTGGAAGTGGGAAGCTAGAAACTGCGGCCGTTGAGTCTGGGTCTGATGTTCGAGCGCCGTCTCATCCAAACATCTCATCTCCCTGCTCCATCCTGTTCACAGCTCGGCTGTCCCTGGCTGTCCCTTGCTTCCATGCGTTTTCATTTCCGGGTTCTGCGCCGTGTGCGTGTCCCTACCGTGCCGACATGCCCCGGGAACGGAGATCACCAGTGGCCGCTGTTTGGGATTGTGTCACCAGAGATGGGGTTGGAGGATTCTGCCCCTTTTCTTTCTGTGCTTCGCAGCACTCTGTTTACTCTGTCCTCCCCTTAATGCCGCGAGGACACACGACTAAATGGCCGACTTACTTACACGATCGCGTCGCGTAGTAGCAGCTTGGCTTGTGCCACGTCAATTAAATGGAGAGCAGAAGTGCAGGCCGTAAAATACGGATAGCAGTTCGGGCGTCCTGTAGTGTACACAAGGTTTAGCTCATCGCTCGTCACCTCACACCATCCCCCCCAGCCCGCAAGACCCCGCTTCTTTAAGTACTCGCACACAGTAACACCCAGCCAAAAGCCCCCCAACGCCATACTGTGGTTGATAGTAGCCTTGAATCCCAGGATCCGCGGGCTGCAGCGGTGAATCCATGCTCCGTTGCCATTCACCACGCCCAGCTGTCCCGGCTCACATCATCAAACTCAGGCTCAGTCTCTGATTCTATGGACAACCACAAAGCCAAGAATGCCGACTAGACAGGACAGCACAGTCCAGGCCAGCTCTCGTGTTGTCGTGCAGACCGTGCAGCCGTTGTTCCTGATCTGGCCAATTAATACGGCATGCCTTCCCTCCCGTCCTCTCATCGTCCAGTGCTGGGCTCTCACAAATAGCCTTTTCCAGAGGCTAGTGCATCTCACCAGCATCTATTGGCGTACAAACAGCCAACAGCACCCCTTGCTCTGCTCACACTATTGCGTTTTATTTTCTTTGCGTATCTGCACCATGGCTGCACAGGTGAGACAACACAATGCATGGACGAGACAACACAATGCAAAGGGCTTACCGTCGTCATGGTTCATGGTTATGGATGGCCATACAATCACATTGCCATGATCATGTACTTTTGCTCTTCTGGGGAACCTAGATCTAGCATGTCGCTGACTGCCCCGCGCATATGTTAGCTGTCGGTTGCGTGCGCGATGGTGTGCTTTCGGACTGCTACGCTGGAAGGCTACCAGCCATAGGAGCCTGTTGGAGCCCATAGAAGCCTGGCTGGCCTCCGGGAGGGATGTGCTATAGCAGCAGCTCATAGGATAATGCGCAAGCCTCGCCGGCGTTTTTATTTTCTGACTATTTTGTTGGTTTTCCTTTTCTCTCCCAATCACTCGACGAGGCCAGCTCCAGCCGCACCGCAAAATAACGGTGGTATCACATCCGTATTGGGACATCCTTGAATTGGTATTCTGCGTCCCAGCTGTCACCAGAAGCGCCTTCAACTGTCCAGAAGCGAGCAGTAATTTGTGGGCAGCTGGCTGTGGCCATCGGGCCTCGACGATTCACTTTCGAGTCAATTCGATGCCGACCGTCAAGCTAACGAGCCAACGGGGCACTTTTCGTATATTACCCGTGGCTCAACAAAAAAAAATATAGTGCACAACCGGAACATGGCTCATTGTCAATTGACCCATTAAGGCTGCGGCTACGCGCGCTAAAAGCCCGGAGATGTCAGGCATTTTTAACAGCGTTACGCCCTCTCAGGCCCTCAGCCTCGGGCTGCGGCCCTGCGGGGGATCAGACTAGTGGATATATAGCTTAGTGCGATTTTTCATTTCCACCGAAACCGTCGTAAGGCACAGACCGCCCTGCGGGGACCTTGGCCGACCTTGTCCTTTTGTCTTCTTGCCCGCAAAGGACGAGGGTCAGGGGCCAGGGGTTAATACGGGCTGGTAAGCAGCCAAGTATCCATGTGTCCAAGTCCATTTGGATGTGGCTGACTGCAATGGGACATTACTGGTGCTCGAAATCCCTGTCCCCTGCTGTCCCGGCCATCCCCTGTCGTTCCAGCGCCATGTTCTGTTTTTTTTTTTCTGCGTGAGAACATCGTGCCCATCGTCACCACAGCAGCTGCCAGACTCCCGGACTAGGGTCACGGAGCAATTCAAGGTACCTCTTCGTGGTGGTTACTTGTCCATTAACAGCGCATTGCATGAGTTGGAGACTCTGTGATGCTCCAGATTGTACCGTTTACTTTCAGCTACCCACCGTCCTGTTTTACATCCGCAGCATTAAGTCGCATCGTCGCTTGCATCTTGTCCGCTCTTCCACTTGTTGCTCAGCTGCCTTTCCCACGTCGAGGAGCGCTGGGTGAGACCTTGTTTGCAAGGCTCTGTTGATTTCACGCCTCATTCCTCGTGGTAGACCCCTGTCTGCCGCCGTCATGGACTCCTTTCTTAATTTTTCTCACAAGCCACCATCGCGGTTCTCTCCACAATACTCTTCCATGACCGACGTTGCGTGGCAGCAGACAGACGATCTGCCTTACTCGTCCAGCAGCAGCTTCTACACCGCGCCTGAGCTGGACTATTCACACGAGGTACCTACCGTTGTTCCCAATTACAACCTTTGGGCACTTCACAGGCAGCGCCTAGAATGCCCTCGCCTTGAGTATTGTATTGTGTCCTGTTCTGACATTGCTGGGTGTCCCTCCCAACAGCCACAGTATCTCGAGCTACCTCCTCCTCTGCAACAATTTCCCCAACGCAGTAGTTCCCTCTCCCAGTATCAACGCCAGCATCAGCACCAGCATTATCACCAATATCATCATCCGTATCAGAACCAATATCAAGACCAGTATCAGCA
Organism: Thermochaetoides thermophila DSM 1495; assembly: GCF_000221225.1. Classification (NCBI taxonomy): domain Eukaryota; kingdom Fungi; phylum Ascomycota; class Sordariomycetes; order Sordariales; family Chaetomiaceae; genus Thermochaetoides; species Thermochaetoides thermophila. The sequence continues at coordinate 1,252,732 of NW_006383036.1, forward strand.
TAACCAGTACACTATGGCGACCGTTGCCGCTCAGCGGCCCCCTCTCCATGTCACGATCCCAACTACTCCCCTTGAAGGGGGTCAAACCCGAGCACAGAATGATCAACGCGATGGACAGGACAGTGATCCTACGACTCCGACACAAAAACAGAAAGTGAAATTCCTGGAGGACGACGACGACTCAGACTCCAAGTCAGACCAGAGCTCGATCTGCCAGTCCCCAAGTTGGGAAGGGTACGGGAAGAAGAAGAAGGATAAGAAGAAGGAGAAGAAGCAAGTTGAGAAGGAGGTCAAGAAGAAGAGGAGCCCGGCGCGCCTCAGCAAGCTTCCCCCTCCCACGACGCCGAATGGCAGCCGACCCTCCGGCCTTACGAACGCCGACCGGTCCAAGTCTGACACAGTCCTGTCCCAGAACTGGCAGCAAGGCACTCTCCGTCCTGGCCCCAGGCTTGAGGACATTGGTCGGGCCGTCTCGACCGATGACTTTGACCAGGGCGAAAATCACTGGACCGGTGCTGCCGGCGACCAGGCCTCGAGCGGTATCCAGCCTCGGAACGTACCCCGGCCCCCGCGCGATGCTTACCCGCCTGCTGGGTCCAGGACGCCCCAGGCCAACAGCAGGAGTCAACAAGGTTCTCCTGACCGCAATCGCTCGCAGGAATCACTGGCTGGAGATGGGTACGTCCTCCAGCACCGGGCGCAGGCTACAGCACGCGCCCTGGCCAACGTGGCCGACGAGCAGCTCATGCACGCCATCGAGAACTATGCGCCCAGTATTCACGAGCTCAACCAATCGTCACGGCGGACGTCGCTCGCGGTAGACCCCAAGGCCGCTGCGCTGTGGCTTGTGGGTAAGAGGCCGAGGTCGAGGACAAGACAAGACGAGATCGCTGTAGGGGACAATGATATACTGTCGTTCAAGGCAGTGCCGTACAGCCAGTCCAGCGCCAGCATGCCTCCTCCGAAGTTTGTCGACACCGTCCCGAACAAGGGGAAGCTGAGCCCGGAGGAGATTGCCGATCTGCTGGCCAAAGCGAAGGTGAAGGACGAAAAGAGGGCTGCGTCCCGTCGCGCGAGCCAATCTCCGCGCCAGTCGCCGACTCAACGGCCTCAGGACGTTGCTCCTGTAAGTTGCCCTCGTTCAGATACAGTCTTGACATCTTATATGCCTGCGTTGGTGCTAACGTCAGCCAGAACGCCACAACCACAACCACCACCACAACCACCACCACCGCAACCAAAACCACTGCCGCAGCTTCGCCATCTTCTGCTCCTGCCAAGTCCAATGAAACGAGCCAGCAATCAGAGAACTCGTCCTCATCGTCTGTGCTTGGCGACGTCTCGCCTCTTCCGTCCAGGACTTCTACTCCGGACACTTCACGGCCGCAGTCGGCTAAGGATGTGCCGATTTTTGGCGAGCAGGCGCAAGATAAGACAGAAAAGAAGGGCAATGGCCAGTCTTCCGAGCAAAGACGTAGGCAAGGCTCCGACTCAGACGGGTCAAGAAGCTCGTATCCAATCGATCTGGACGCCTACACCTACGTCACTCCTTTGGTCTTGAACAACGAAAAGGAAGCCCAGGCCTCTCAAGCCGTGGCCGGAGCGGCCTCTACTTCCGCTCCTAAGCCAGAGTCTCAGGCTCCCGAGCAGCAGCAGCAACAGCAGCAACAATCCGAAGCAGCCCGGAAACCTGGCTCGTCATCAGAAACCCCCGACCCTGAACGTCCCAAATCCCGCTCCCAGTCCCTCCCGCGCAAGGGCAAAGCCCGCGCAGCCCCTGCTCCCCTCCATCTCGACGGCAACAACAGTGACTCCCAACAACTCCCTCTCAAGCCTGCCCTCAAATCCCCGCGCCGCATCCCCGGCTCCCCTCTCTCCTCTGCCGCCCCCTCCACCCGCGCCTCATCTCCCGCCCGCAGCCCCCTCCGCTCCGAGTTCTCTGTACCCCCGCCCCCGCCCCCGCCGATGCCTCACAGCCCCGGTCTGCCCCCGGCAGACATGGCGAGCCTTCAGCCCCCCTCGTTCCCCGGCTCCCGACCGACATCGAGCCATGCTTCCGGAGCATCGACGCCGTCGCAAAGAACGTCGAATGCCAGTGGTCCTGTATCGATTCTCAAGAACGGAAACAGCAATGGAAAAGCTCCTGCAGCGCCGTCCGACGCTCTGGCGCGCACGTCCGGCCTGCCGCGACACCTGCAGCGGCCCGGCACCGCTACCCCATCATCCTCCACGTCGGGTAGCAACCCGGGGATGATGATGAGTATGCCACCCGCGATGCCGGTCGGCAAGATGTTCGTGGAGTGCTGCAACTGCCATTTCTACCACGACATGCCGGCCAAGATTTATGAATGCATGGCGAGACCGGACGCGGTGGTGGTGGCAGACGAGGAAAGCGGATTGAGCGGGCAGGTGACGACGATGGTGAGGTGTCCTTGGTGCGGGCATCCGATGAGTAGAGGGTGCTGTGCGGGGTATGTGGCGGTTGTTTATATCAAGGAGAGATTGCATTGATGGGAACTGTGAGAGTTCTGTTAGTGTTGAAAGGAGGCGATTTACGTTCTTTTCGATGGACGGTTGATTTCCTTTGTTTCTGGGAGGTGCAGCTTTGCTTTTCTCTTTTTTTTTTTTTTTGGCTTCTGGGTGAGAGAGACGTTTACGTTGAGACGTCAAGTTGCATTCCGTGATATTTCTTGGGATCTTGTTTCATGCTGCTACCCGTCTCACCAACTTTCCGGCATCGATTACGATTTCCTTATTTTTTTCCTCTACTGTTGCCGCAACCTAACAAACGCCTGGTAATGGAATGCTTGAGCGGAGGATTGGATATAAGCGGCAACACACACAATAAGATAGAAGACATCCCAGGTATTCAGCCAACAGACTCCGTACCTATCTCTACGTAATCGAAGCTCTCTTTTGTTGCTGGACAATTCAACATTGGACGAGCGTACATTTAACGCATGTACAAAAGTGGACTTTAGCTTGTTTCTTGCTCTTTGTATATACCCGACTTCTATTTGGTGGAAAATTTTTAGGTTGAAGCCCTCAATGACATTTGAGTTCAAATTCGTTTTTTTTAAACAAAAAAGGTTGGAGTTTGGACATTGTTTCCTTGTGCGTTAAAAGACAAGATTTCAGCCCAAGCTTCCAAGCCAAACAAACTGTTCGCACCTAGGGTAGTCAATTGCAACGGTTACGGCTGGATTCTTGTTCATCTCTCCTACCTCAAGTTCTATGGCAGTTAGATTCAGCTTAATTAGATTGAAGTCATTTTACTTGTTGCTCGATTAAGCAGGTTCGCCTTTTCAGTCTCCTGTGGAGAGACAAGCGTGGTTTTTGACTACAGAACTGGCCCATTGTGCCCTTGTCCTCAATATCTGCTCACACCGTAGCTCTCTGATATGTAATGCCATTGCTGGCAAGGAGACCAATTACTGGAGAACTTCTGCTCTCTTCAGAGAGGACATATCAGTTCTTCATGTCTTAGCCGGCAGGCCAACCCCCACTCCTCAATTCCTTGTGTGTTCCATCCCTCCGATGTCCTCATGTTGAACACGGATCGAACGAGACGCTTGATGCCTGATACACCGGTTGAATACCCCACGACAGACCGGCAACCGTGCTCAGCATCCAACTATTGCTCATGAGCCAACCTCTAACAACCTCTCTTGAGTTTCCCCGTCTGTGTGACGGCTGATCCCGAGCAATCTACACATATAGACTCCTCGGAATTCGGCTCGCGGACAATCTCGGATACTACCGACTCCCGTCTTGAGAAAATGGTCTTGGCTAGCAGCGACGCATGTAATTGGAGAGGGAAGAAGGATTGCGTCGTCTGAGTGGTGCGGGCAAAAATTAAAATGAGAGGGATGAAGTGACTGAAATGATGTTGATGTAACTTTCGTAAGGCTATACCCACCATCAGGAATCTTCGTAAGAAACCTTCTTGGCAACTGCACAGATCACCGACACCCGCACCGACTTCCGAGCCCAGTTTGATGCTTATCGAATGGACCCGCTTATCTCCACCAGCACGTGGCTCTCACGTGATTTTCCCGCATCTGATAAACTTGCACCCCCACACAAGACGGCCAACAAACAAGGGCAGTGACAACAAATGGCAAGCTCGGGCCGGCGCCGGTACTGAGCCCCACATTTTCTGTGTTCCTTTATCGCGGGCGGGGACGAGCGAGTGGCCAGTCGTTATCGAGAATCTTCTTCCATGACGATGCTAACACCGAGGAATCGGAGGGGACACAATTGAGACGAGAGACATTAGAGAAGGCCAAGCTTTTGACCTTCTGAGCTTTTATTACAACGGTGACGGCAGCAGCAGCAGCACGACATCGCGACATTGAGCGAGCGGGCTGACTCGGCGAGGGTCGAGACATCGACATCTGGTTTTTGTCAGAACATTTAATATCCTCCTCGGCGATTTGCCGCTGACGCCGAGCTCGTGACTTAGACACATCCACCGTTCGTCATTGGCAGGTGTTGGCGGCTCTTTTTTTTTTTTGAAGCGATACAAAGACTTCGCCATCGGGACACCCCCATTTTTTTCTACCTTCAACTCCATCTCAGCGACTCCTGCTCTTTAACTTCAACGGCGTCGACGCTTCCAGCTCCACACGCATGTGTGGACTGGACTGCGAGACGAGAACGTAGGATTGCCCAATCTCTGGCGAATCTTTGCGCAGGAATTGAGTCACCGTGCTTCGACGAGTTCTCCCGAAACCTGCCTAGTTAACCTCATATAGCCCTGATATCTAGGTAGAAAGCCGACCAGAGCACGCCAGAGTAGCTCAGCGCGCGCAGATGGCCTCATTTCCCTCCACGGGTGCGCACTCGTCCCCCGCCGATGGTCAGAACCATGACCGATTAATCGCCGAGATGCACAACCACCACGACCATCATCATCACCATCCCCACAATAACCTCCACGATAGCCACAACCCGCTAGCCTCTGCGATGGCTGATTCGGGCGAGATCACGGCGGTGCAAAAGATGCTCTCGGCCACGTCGGGCAGCCTGCTGACCGCGCTGCTGGCCACGCCGTTGGACGTCGTACGCGTGCGCCTGCAAGCACAGCGCATCTCGAAGCCGACCGCTACCCGCGCTCCCATTGACTGGACGCGCCTCGCAATCCCTTACCCAGCCAACTTCCGCCCTGCCGACCTCGGCGTTACTGCTTGCTGCCGCGAGGTGTTTTTCAGCGCTAACACCGCTGAGGTATGCATCCTGGGCCCGCACGTGTCTGTTGCTGGTGCTCCTTCGTCTTTTACGCCTACAACTTCCTCATCTACGGCAGCTGCCATCTCTTGCGCCGTCGAAGAGACCCAGCAGCGTACTTTCAACTCGACCATTGATGGCCTGCGCAAGATCGCCCGCCACGAGGGCATCACGACCCTCTGGCGTGGCCTCTCACCGACCCTGATCATGGCGATTCCCGCGAACATCATCTATTTCACCGGCTACGACTGGCTGCGCTACAATCCTTCGTCGCCCTTCCGTCGCATTCCCCTTGTCACCGATGAGTACGTGCCACTCGTGGCTGGCTCCGTCGCCCGCGTGCTCGCCGCTACCGCTGTTTCTCCCATCGAGTTGTTCCGTACTCGCTTGCAGGCTGCACACGGCCAGTCACATCCTCTGAGGGAGACGTTCCGCGGTGTCAAGCAGATGGTTGAGGCACATGGTTATCGCGCGCTCTGGAGGGGCTTGACACTCACCCTGTGGCGGGACGTTCCGTTCTCGGGGATTTACTGGTACGGATATGAGACGATCCGCGGCCGGTTGAGGGAGTGGAGGGAAGAAAGAAAGGCAGCAGCTGTTGGCTTCCCGCACCATCATCACCAGCACCATCTTCGCCACGTAGAATTCGCCGGTACCAACGACATGGAACGCGGCCGGACAATGGATAGGATCTCCGCGACACTCCGCACGCGCTCCCAGTCTCGCGAGAACCACCGCGAGACCTTCACCGACAGCTTCATCGCCGGCGCCATGTCGGGCGGTTTCGCTAGCGTTGTCACCATGCCCTTCGACGTGGGCAAGACCCGTACACAAGTCTTTCGCGACGCCAAGTCATCCTCCGCTGGCGCTGCTGCGGCTGCAAACGCTAAAGCAGCTGTCGCCCCCGAGGAGACAAACATGGTGCGTCTGCTGTGGCATATTTTCCGTGCTGAGGGCATCTCTGGCCTCTTCCGTGGCTGGATTCCGCGCACCCTGCGTGTGGCGCCGTCTTGTGCAGTCATGATAAGTAGTTATGAGGTGGGGAAGAGGGTGTTTAAGGGAGTGAATGAGCGGCACGCGAGGGAGCGAGGGCAGGTGCAGAGAGAGATGGAGAGGGAGCCTTAAGTCTGCCCTGATAAGGGTTAGACTCCAAAGGATTGTTTTTAAAGGAGTTGGACTGGTTCGGCGTTCGGTTACTGGCAATGGTTTGACAAGGATAGGCTATGCTCCCCTCTCCTCTCTCTGTTACGTCGCATGGTCTTTCATCTTTCTCTCTCATCGCGTTTGGCTGTCAAGAAAAAGCAGGCTCGAGTTTAAAGTAATTGTTTCGATTTCTGTAAACCTTCTCACATAACACAGAAGGGGATAAGAAAGCGATCTACAGGATCATCGCAAGCAGGAGGATAAGGGCGAAGATACCTTCCCTCATTACTTCTGATTTGGGAGGCCGGTTTTTTTTTTCCTTTCAATCTTTGTATGAGCGTTGTACGGAATTTCGGCGTTGAGGTTTCGGACAAGGACAGGACAAGGACAAAGGCACAGCAACAAGAAATCCACCTCCCAATTCCAGAAGGTCGGACGGATGAATGGATGAATTTTAAACCGGGGAAGCTCGGTGACTTGGTGGATGAAATGTACATCGTGTCATTATGTGTTGTATGTAAAAAGCGTGTTCAATACTCATTGTCAATACTCATCGGCATCAGAAGGACCATCAACATGACATCAGCATCGTGAAGCATGTTGAGGTGAAAAGGAGAAAGAGATTAGAGGGGATGGGAAGGGAATGGGGAGCGGATGGCCATGTAGGTCGCTATCTGCAGAGAAGGCACAGCAACAAAGGAGAGTTTATGTAGACCTAACCGTGGGCTTTTGGTTAGATGAGCAATGCAACGATTCCAATAAACAGCATGGATCCCACATACGGGCGGTCTTGGATTTGGGCGGAGAGCTCGAGTAGCCCTACAAATGCACTGGAGATATCATTGGCCTAGGTAAAATTGGCTGGCACGAATGGTCACCAATTTCACACTTGGCTCTCTCCATATGGACTATTTACGTAGTTCAGTTGGACATTTTTCACCAGAAACTAAAACTACTAGCGAAGAAACGAGTTGAATTCCATCGCTGCTGCTGGTTTATATACCTCAAACGCTGGGGGGTATCAAAGACTGCCATCCCAATCTCACATAACCTGAAATCCTTTCCAAACCGAAGAGACCGAAAAACCGAAACACGCTCCTCCCATTTCATCCCAACATACCCCTGACTACTCAAAACGAGGCCTTTTCGATGGCGGCTTCAACATCACGGCGTTATCTTGATGGTGCTTGAGGGTCGGCTGCCCGTTCGGACTGGGGACAGCCGACGCCGGGGAGGGGGGTGGTGGCGAGGGAAACACGGATGTTGATTGGCTTGGACGTAGGCTACTGCCATCGCCTGCGGCAGACGAAGTTGAAGGGCGCTGTGCGGAGGGGATAGCGGCGGGTGGTGAGGCAGCCACCGTCTTGCGGACGACGGTGCTTCCGCAGGCGCCGGCGCCGGACGAGGCAGACGGGCGCTTGCGCCGGAACTTGGCGGCCAGTAGGCCCGTGGGCTGGTACTTGGCTGCCGTTGCCCCAGCCGACTTTTTGGGCCGCCCGTTCTGGAGGCTCGAAGCCGGGGGACAAGACGGTATGATGGCTGCCGGGGCGGCAGCTGACGAGGTTCCCGAACGGGATGCGCCCTCTTTGGCTGGCAGGCTCGTGGGCTTCGAGAGAGAATGGCTGTTCACGAACTTGTCGCCGAACAGGTCATCCTCGTCGTCCCCATCGTCGGAGAAGAGGCTGCCGCCACCAGCCTTACCTGCCTCATCATCTTCGTCGTCGCTAAAGATGCAGATGGTGATCGCCCCGTTGTTGGCTTGTGGCTTTTGACTCATCCGGGAGTTGGGCTTCCCAGACAGCGTCCTAGGGGCGATAATTTTTTGAGGCTTGGAAGAGTCTGCAGAGACCGGCGGCTCGGCATAATAGGTCTTCCTTATCTGTTGGTTAATCATGCTGATCGGGGCACTGTTCAACCTGGTGGGAGGAATGTCAGGCCTCTTGACACGGAAGATTCTGGCCTCTTTCTTAGCCGCCTTCCTGATCTCTTCCAAGACGGACTTCTTCTTTTTCTCGCCATCTTTGTCGAAAGATCTGCGGCGTCTGGAAGCCATTCTAAGAGCCTCCTCACCGGAGATGATCGGAGTGGTTGATTTTTGCTCCTGTTTGTGATGGGCAGCTAGTTGCTCCTCTAGTCGCTTGGTGGCGTTTTGGATTTGTTCGTCCTGGATGCCCTTGTACTTGATGTAGACTTTGTGCCAAGATTTTGGGTTCTTTGGAACAAATTTGTGCTTCTCTTGTAGGAGGCGGAAGTCCTGGCGAATGAGTCGCTGCCAGTGTTCAGTTGTATCCAGATGAGGGCTATTGAGTTCGATTTCTCTGAGGCGAGCAGCGGATTTGACGTGTCGAAGGAGTTGTTGACTGTACTGTTCCGGAAGATCACCCATGTCATCTATGAGGTGAATGTTGTCTATGGCTACACTGAGCGCCATTTCCAGGAGAGAGCGAGGACCCCCTTTTATATCCATTTTGAAAGGCTGATTTGGAAGCCCAAACAAACACGTGAACTCTGTCCAGCAACTTGTGATGGATGATTTCTCGGGCGATTTGTAGTTTTTGATGGGATGAATCAATTCACATGCAGTTGTTTTTTTTTCCCTGCTGGTGCGATATAGCTGGGAGATGGTAAGCGTTTCACTCTTTGTGCAGAAGATTTGCACGTGCAGTCATGTGAAGTGTCTGATCTGGCGAATATTGTAGGTTTAAAAAACTAGCGCACGGCTGAGTTGGGAAGCAACTTGGTATGTGTCAGTGCTGCTATTTCTTGATTCAATCCAACCTTGGATCAATGGGTAATGTAAGGGAGGTGCTGAGAGCTCACTTCACCAACCGTCAAGTGTGAGGAACAATAGTAGATGAGGTGTTGGCCGCATCAATCACTGTACAGATTACTTGTAGGCTGTTTACCCAGCAGAAATTGGCGTGGAAGATATTGTTTGAGTGTTAGGGGGCATCGAACTCATCGTATGCCAAGCAGCTGCACCTCGATGATAGGAGGTTGAATCGATGTCAAGGGCTCTCACTGATGATAAAGAGGAAAGTCATCGCCATGATGTTTAAATCTGTAATGATGCTTGGCTCCACAATGCCACAACGACTGGGGAGTAGACCCACTTTTTACTATCTTCGCTCCAGATCATGGTCAGGTAACAATCATCATTTGTTCAAGGGTTAGGGTAATCAAAGAAAGCACGGTCCGTGTTTTGCAATGCTCCTTCAGCCCACAAAACAGATAGAGAACCACAGCAGGTAGATAGGGGTAAAAACGCAAAACATGTGTTTTCAGTGATGCACTTTGCATTTTTTTTGCCATTTGCATGTTTTGCAGATCCACTTCGAAACTTCATTGGGAACTATTGGAAGGTTACCCAGGGGGTTCGGACCAAACCCGGTCTTTGCTAGCTTACCAGGTGGTTGGCCTCTGCGCGGCGGTCAGTTATAGAATTATCCCCTCTGATGGGTTGAACAATGGGGGAGGTGTACATATAGTGCCCTTTCTTTGACTTTTTTCTCAGTTGTTAGGACATTGACTTGTGTTTAACTAGAAAACTTGGCTTTTGCACTAACAGAAAGATAGCAATTTTGGCAAGTTTTTACAAAAGAATTGTTAAGTCTAACCTTGCTTTGTCCTAAATTCATTGGTCCAGATCCATATGCGCTCGCTAAAGACAGAAATCCTCTAGATGCATCTAAGCATAAGTTACTTACGCATGACATTGCACATGACTTTTATGAGAAAATCCACCTCTTAAGTTTTACTTGGGCCATATACCCTAGGATAACCCAAGCACTCTAGGGATTTGGGAGGTGGTGAACATTTGGAATTTCTATTCCTGTCTGTGACCCTGATCATGTAGGTACAAGATTTCCATCTTTGGCGATTACATATGGTATGAAGTTTGAACTACCTGTCAGCAGAGAGCTAAGGTGTAGTGTAATCCCATTGCTTCCCACAAGGCTTACGGGCATTGGCCTCATGTTTTTCATGACCTTAGTCAATTTACAGTTGTGATCATCTTCTCTACTCAAAAAGTCTAGATATAGATCAAACTATATACGGCTAAAGCATGAACGTGGAATTGCCTGGCTGCTAGAAACTTCACACTCATCAGAATGGCGATGAGCATAGTTTAACAAACATTAAGTTGGACTTGACCCATCGTTACGCCTCTCCTTCTTCCCTAGCCGAGGTGTTGCTCCTCGGGTGTCTTTTGCTTACCTGTTTGAACCTCGGCACACCAGTTTTATAGCGTGGTGTTGTCTATGAAAAGCATAGTTATCCGTTGTTCCCTTTAACAACAGCCTTGGAGTTCAAACACTTGCCCAAGCCAGCCAGCTCTTTTCCACCCTCATTGTGCCCACTTACTTCTTTCCTGATCTCCTATGCATACTGCTAACTCATATTCAAAAGCCTGTTAACCATGTGATAGATGCCAAAGCCCTGACTTTTGGTTGGTTACTTGGCTAAATCGATTACTGTGATAATCGGTGCTTTCTTACTCTACTTGACCGCTGCAGGTGACTTAGCCGTCAACTCAAGGATTGTGTTTTTCACTAGACAACGTTTGGCTCTAGGCAACCATTGGCGGCCAGCCTTTGCTACGTTACAACCTTTGTCTTCTAGTTCCTAGCCCCCTGCGTATTAGGCAACGGTTTGTAATGCTGTATGTGAATCCCATTATGATAGTACTTTACTGTTGTTTTATTTCTTCCTGACTTGAATCTAACTTGTATCCTCTTCAACGCACCTTATCATGTTTCTCACAGTTTTTAGACATGATGACCGCAGAATCAAATCTTGAAAAGTGGTTTCGTAAACAATGTGTAAATGCGAGAAATGGCAACAGCTTGGTAACGTTGGCTTTGCTCAATTTAGGTATTGAGAGAGCCCAAGAGATTCAAAACCATTCCATGCACCCGAAACATAGTGCCACGTCTCCCTTGAGCCAGTACTCTGGGCTGTATGGTCCAGGTGCCAGTTATGTCAAATATCTGACATATTTTAGCGCCTTTGTAGGCAAATAATCTCAGCAGACTTTGAACAGTGTTTTTGATCCTTCTGTGGAAAAAAATGTGGTTAGAAGGCAATCGTTACATCTGGCGTGAAGTCTGAGAATAACTCACCACCTTAGTTAGTGTGTTCTTTAAAACTCCTTTACCTGGGTACCTGTTCATTCCCATTCTTCGCGCACCAAACAGCTCGATATCAACCTGTCAATTTCAGATGCCGGAATAGTCGGACAGAAGTTAGCTTGCAGGATAATTTGCAGGATAATCGCTGTTCTCTATGCCAAATTTTGGTAAAATATTGTTCATGGGTTCGGTCGGTTCGTATCGAAACACTAGACATTGACTTCGTTTACCTAGATGTTATAGGGGGAAAAAAATGACAAGTATTTTCAATTATATTGACATCGCAGACTCCTGTCAAGCAACGGAGTAGTTCGTTTTCTTTGTTCAGGCTGACTTCGTACTCCAACTGAAGCTTCCTCCCGCTCTTCGCCTGAGTTAGGTCAACTTACCGGCAGCAAGCTCACTCTTCTGGCATTACTAAGTGCCTAATCTAACTTGAGTGAAGATTGAGCGTAGCAATCTTGGCATGTCCTGCTGTACTCCGAATGGTAGCCTGTCTTGCCTATTCGAGATATTCCCCAAACTTCCCCGCATGTTAGCAACCTCGGCTGCTTCCCATGTGAGGAGAACTCCCCGCTCGCCGAGACCCTTCCTCATGTAATACAGCGGGAAAGTAGACATAAGATTTCCTGAAATCTAACACTGTTCTTGAAAAGGAGTGCCCCTTTATTGTTTTCTTAAAAACTCTCAGAGCCAGCGCGTTAACGCAATATCGCTTGATTCAACTCGACAGATCACCCAACAACCAGAATTACGACCGTATCCCTTGCCAGTAATCGCCATGCCTATGCATAATGCTTTCCTCCCTCGAGAGGGCTTCAAGGCGGACGCTGTCCTCAAAATCATTCGCAACACTGCCCTCAATCCAAAGCTCCTCTTGCCACTCCTGCTATTGGTGAAGTATACCAAGAAGGGCCAGGACTGGGCCGTCTTACATCCAAAGGCTTATTCACGCCTCAAGAAGCTTCTGGTCTTTAGCCTCATCCGCTGTATCAACAGATACTTCTCCCGGGGTGTTTTGAACAATTGGGTTGATGACAAGTATGACTGGTCAAAGGAGATCGTGGTTATTACTGGCGGCGCAGGTGGCATTGGCGGCCAAGTTGTCCAACTCTTGGCTGAAAGGGGCATCAAAGTGGTGGTTTTGGACATCCAGCCCCTTACCTACCCAGCAGGTATAAAATGGAGGACCACAAGAGAAATCCAACACATCTCCTTTCTTGCTACTGACAAAATGTTTTGACCAGGTCCCACTGTTTATTATTTCAAATGTGACATCACGTCCCCCAAGACTCTTGCGGCTGTTGCAGGAGAGATTCGTGCTACCGTGGGTGAGCCAACTATTCTTGTCAATAACGCTGGTGTCGTTCAGGGGCGCACCATCCTTGACGCCAGCGAGCGTGATATTCGATTCACCTTCGACGTCAACACGTTTGCTCGTAAGTCGATGGAGGATTTTCGATCGTTTCAATATGTGCTAACTGGAGAATTGGATTGAGATTATTGGACGGTAAAGGAGTTCCTCCCGTCCATGATCCGCAACAACCACGGCATGGTCGTGACAGTGGCCTCAGTAGCCGCCTGGGTAACCGTCCCAAATATGGTCGACTACGCGGCGTCAAAGGCAGCAGCGCATGCCTTTCATGATGGTCTAACCGCTGAGCTCAAGACGCGGTACAACGCGCCGAAGGTGCGCACCGTCCTGGTCAATCAGGGTTACACGACCACCCCTCTCTTCAAGGGCTACTACAACGACAGTCCATTCCTAATGCCTGCTCTGCACCCGGAGACTGTTGCCGAGGCGATTGTCATGCAGATCTTGAAAGGAGAGAGCAATCAGCTGGTCCTTCCAGCATTTGCCAATACGCTTTCGATGCTGGCTGCTTTACCGCACTGGTATCAGGTCCGTCTGCGTGAAAAAAATCACCGGATTATGGCTCAGTTTGCCGGGCGGAAGGTTGTCCAAGATTTGGACAAGTTCTATGAGGAAAGGGAGAAGGTAGAGGCGGCTGGCGATTTTGGCGCGAGCACTGTCTTAGTGACAAAGTGATTGCTGGTATCTAACTTTGGTGGATCTGCATGGGAACAGTTGATGTGCCGGGTGACATGAGTTTTGATCATTTTTAAGGTTCAAGTATGGTATTACCCCACTTTCTTCAGCGTGGCCCGGCGAACCAACAGATCTTTAGGAGTTAATATGTTGTTTTTCCAGTGCGTGGGATGCAACCGTTTGAGCATTGGATGGTGAGAATATTTTTCTCTAATATCGCCCATAAAATTGAGGTTGACTTGTATGTGGAAACTGTCCCTTATAAAGTCGATTTAAAGTTGAGGACAACTTTCATGTGTCTCAAACAGCCGATTGCTTCAAACTGACGATGCGAAGATCTCGCATTACGGAAAACAAGATTCAGGATTCTGTCACACTAAACTCCCACTTTAATTTGGTCGCGAAAAGTGGCTCTAAGTGTAATATATGGTAAGCCTCATAACTGAAACAACTCTTGATACCTTAGGTACTTTAGTGGTTCTCAGTTTATAGATACCAAGACGGGAATGCACTAATGGTCGATATCGTGGACGTCGACGCTCCGGGGTCGTCTTCTCCCGTTAACCTCCCTGCGCCAAGATTATCCTCGTGTAAGATCAAGATCTCAGAAGTGGCATATGCAAGGGCCGAGCCAAGAGGTTTCGAGGTTGACTTGAAACGCAAAGTAGTCGACAATGCTGATAAATTGACTCTGTTGCTACGAGCGAGATTTTTGAACAGAGAATCAGAAGTCGTTAAAGAAGAATAACAAAACTCTGCAGTGTGAATGCCCCGGGAGTCCAGCTGATTAAGCAGAAGCTCAACCCTGCAGGTGTGAACTCAACTTGGGAGTCTTTACGTTCAATCAAGTAGTCCACACTATAACGAGCCAACCCTGGGCTCTAAAGAGGGTTATGTATCATAGCCTAACCATGACTTCAATCCTGATTCTAAGACTGATACGGCTCGTAGAGCTTGTTGCCTTTGCTCAGCTCAAAAATGGTATTGATATTGAGCCTCTTGTTCAACTGGGACTGGGCTTCCAGAGTCAGATTGAGTCATTCGTGTTAGAACTTTAAGCTCAAAGAAACTCGAGAATCCCAGTCCTGGCAATTGCTTCCAAAGACCCAGCAAACTAAGTGGGCTGTTTGGCTGTTTCACCTGGCAGTGAAACTCGACCCAGAGGTCTCAATATCGAGCCATTTCACGGAAGCCACATCGATAGTGAGGCCATGATCTGGCCAGAACGAGTCAGCATAGGGCCATTGGCAGTCGTTTCGGTGCAATGAGTGCCAGATTAAGAGAAGCGCAGCTGCACGGCTGCCTCGGGTCTCACAAGGTGCATATGTCAGAAGCTGGGCCGATGATGGCGGGAAGAGCAAGACAACATGAAAGTAGAAGATAGCTGCGACAGCACGCTGGTATCAGAGACAAGAGCCTCATCAGCAGCACCGCTGCGTGTGTCGCCTTTGCAGGCCAAGGACAGCAAGGCGCGAAACACACACATACACAAGAAACACATAGTCGAGGGGAACATGTGTGCAGCGCCGTTTTTGCCGTTGCTCATTTGGGCTTCTCGAACGTCCACATGGAAGCCCACGAGACAAAGACCCCCAGGGCCAAGGGCCGGTACGCGGCAAGGAAAACCCACCAAAACCGCAGCCAAGAAGCCTTAAGGGGAGTGTTAAAAGAATGGTGGCGCCAGGGAGGCCCAAGCTCCCACAACCCGCTCGTCTGAGCACACGCTGCCGAAGGTCTGGCCTGGGTCTGCCTGGGTCTTACTGCCCGTTGGGCCAGCGTCGCGAGAGTGTCCCCAGCCAATGAGGGTTGTCCGATTGAAGAAGCATGTGGGCCGACGGCCAGATCAGGTCATGCCATCCATCAAATCAGCCCACCGGCTCTTAGGCGGGGCAGGGCAACATCGCATGTCCCAGCTCCGCTGGGGTGCGCTGCGTGCGGGTACCCGCTTTTTGCCTCTTCTTAGGAGGGGAGAGGGCGACCTCCATGCCAGCAGCCCCGATGAGCGTCCATTAGAGCCCATCGGAGCCCATCACAAAACTGAAGAGAGCTCGGCGACGACAAGGCGCCGACGCTGGTGTTGGCACAGCCGGACACTCTCAAAAACGAGGTCAACAATCAGCTGTGAGTGAGCAAGCAAACAAGGACAGCAAGCGGGCAATCAGCGAGCACCGAGCAGAGAGAGTATTCAGGTACCTATCTACCACAGTACGTACCTGGGTACCCAGTAAACCATCAGGAGCCAGGCTGGACTTGGTGGATGGATGTGGATGGATGTGCCGAACTGATGACGACGGCCACATCCATGGATCCGAAGCCGACTCCGCTATGTGATGTGTGAATCGAAGCGAATCTATCGTCGTTCTCACCATTCAGGTTGTCGTCCTCAAGTCATCTCCAAGTCCACATTCAACTTCATCCCCTAGCCTCGCCATTGTTTCGCTGTTGCTACTGTTGCGTTTCGCGGGGCATCCTGGTGTTTCGCATCTCAGCGCACGACGCCCTGCCTGCGCAATTGGGCTGGTCTGAGCTCGCTGAGATAACCACGTCCCCAGCAGTGCTAGCACTCCCCGAATTCCCAGTGGTCGCCGTTGGACAGCGCTGCTACCGAGAGGTACCCTGCAGATCCATCCCACCAAACCCGGCCCAGGCCCGTGCCCGTGCCCGTGCCCTGGGACAGGAAGTTTGACGACGCTCGATTCGCACATCCATTCTTTGCCTTCCTACGGCTCCAAGGCCAGCCAGCCAGCTTCACCTCCGTCTCCGTTCCAACCATTCGGTTCTTGTGCCTCCACACCGTCGGCCTCTCCCATCCCCGATCTCGACTTCAGAGATTGCTGCCACCACGGCCCTGAGTTACAACCTTGCTGCAGCCCCCCCCCCCGGCCTGGGCCTCCGTGTCTCCAACCCCACCACCGCGCTGCCGGGACTGTATCATTCCCACGCGCATCCCGATCCCCCTCGGCCCTCTGTCCAGTGTCGACTCGTCGAGGGCGTCTCCTCCAAGCTTTTTTTTTGCCTGCGCGGCCGCATAGTGACGGCCCTCCGCAACCGATCCCTTCCCTTAAGCGCTTCCACATAGTCAAGACAGCCAGCACCAGGAAGAAGAGAAAAATCGAACGGTTCCCGAAACTCTCATCGGACCACCCCGCCTGACCTTCTCCCCCTTTTACTTGCCCTCCTTTCGCCTCGCAGTTCGTCTACTGCCGCGGCTGCTGCTCCTTGCTCGCTCGCGCCGCAGCCTCAGGCCGAAAGGACCGCGGCACCAACCATGTCTCCTGCTGCCGTGGTCGAAAAGCCCGGGGAGGACCAACCGAACAACGAAGACAGAATGGATACCACCGAGTCCATCGACCGACTCACGCTCCTCCGGAGCATGCCCGAGCCCCCCCTGGAATGCCAGGTGTGCGTTGTCGGTGCCGGCCCCGCCGGCTTGATGCTGGCCTGCAACTTGGCCCGTTTCGGCATCAAAGTGGAAATTATTGATGACCGCGCTGACCAGACTCCTGTTGGAAGGCAAGTAGTTGCTGCTCCTTCCCCCCCCACCCTCTCTCTGTTTCGTTGTTTGCGCTGTTTGCTCTGTCCTGTTGTTGGGCGTCGCGGAGGACGGGGGATATGCCTGGAGAGGCGCTGTGGACGCGGGACGTTTAATGCTCTCTTCGCATGTTTAAACCACTCACGATGGTTCTGACTCTCGGTTTATGCGAATAGGGCCGACGGTCTGCAACCAAAAACGATTGAGACCTTCAGGCAGATGCGTCTGGCAGATCCCTTGCTACAGCGAGGTGTGCGGGTCTATGACATCTGCTTCTGGCGCAGCACGCCAGACGAGCCGCTCCATCGCCTGGGCCGTGAGGTCCACTACCCGCCAGTTATCGATGTGTTGGATCCCTACATCCTGCTCGTCCACCAGGGCATGGTGGAGAGCCTTTTCATCGAAGATTTGAGGAAACGCGGCTACGAAGTGCGCAGAAATACCGCCTTCGAGTCCTACAGCGTCTGCGATAGCAAGGGGGGCCCTCTCCAGGTCAACTGCCGCACAAACGTCACTCAGGACCGCAAGACCATCCTTACCCAGTACCTTGTTGGTTGTACGTGGCGCCCCTGGGAAATTTTAGCTGTTCATGGCGCACTGGAATGGAGAAACTGACCCTTCTCGCAGGTGATGGCGCCCACTCCAAGGTTAGGAGGAGCATCCCAGATGCAAAGCCCGTCGGCCTATCGCAACCCTCTGTGTGGGGTGTGCTGGACGGCGAGCTCATTACTGATTTCCCGGATATTTGGTCCAAAACTCTGGTGTATTCTCAAGAGCATGGTTCCATCTTGATCATTCCGCGTGAGCGAAACATGACGCGCTTCTACATCGAGCTGAAAAGCGGCCCCAAGGGGGACCGCAGCCAGCTTGGTCAAGAGTTCGTCATGCAACGCGCCAAGGAGATTATGGCGCCCTTCCGGGTTGACTGGAAGTATGTTGAGTGGTTTGGTCGCTACCAGATCGGCCAGCGCGTGGCGAGCCGCTTCTGCGACAACCATCTTCGCGCCTTTTTGGCCGGCGATGCCAGTCACACACACTCGCCCAAGGCCGCCCAGGGTATGAACACGTCGATGCATGACGCGTGGAATCTGGGCTGGAAACTGAACCTGGCCGTTCGCGGCCTTGCCAAGCCAGATCTGTTGAAAAGCTATGAGGAGGAGCGTAGGAAGATCGCCCTGGATCTGGTCAACTTTGACTATGAGCACGCCAATCAGATCGCCGGTGGCGATGCTGTTGCTCTTGCTGAAAATTTCAAAACAAATGTGCGCTTCATCTCGGGTATCGGCGCTGATTACCCCGAAAATTGCCTGAATATGATGGAATCGCAATCGTGGGTGATGGGCGAGGCGAAGCCGGGTTGCCTGCTTCCCCCGGCGAAGGTGACTCGCTACATTGACTCGAACCCAGTGGACATCCAGCTCGATATTCCGATGCTGGGCCAGTTCCGCATCTATTTGCTCATGTGGGATGTGCACCAGTCGCGCATCTGGCTCGAGACTTTCTGCCAGGCTATCGCATCTAAGGAGTCCTACATCAGCAAGCTCTCGGCTGCTGCAAATCTCTCATACGCCCAGCAGCCGCGTTCACCGGCTCCCGAAGACATTTACCTCCGTCCGGAGCGCTACACGGCTGTTAGCCATCTGTTTACTTTTGCCCTTATTAGTATGTACCCCCTTTGGCTTTCTCCTAACGCGTAATCATCTATGCCATGCTAACCTCTCCCCCTTTCTCAGCCACTATGCCCAAGTCAGAAATCGAAATCGCCGACCTGCCGCCGCTCTTCCAGGACAGCCGCTGGACCTTCTACCTGGACGACATCCCCGAGCAGGACACGCGCGGCTCTCTCTGCACCAATAAGTGGCTCGGCAGCCTCGGTCCCGGCGAGGTCGCCATCGTCAACGTCCGTCCGGATGGCTACGTCGGGTCTATCGGCCGCTGGGACTCGAGTGTCGACGAGTCGGGTGAGGATGCCGCTCGCTGGCTGGATCGTTACTACGAGCGCTTCTTGCAGCTGCCGCCTATTGTGGCTGCGCTGGTTTAAATGGGGTATGTGGGATTAGTAAGTCAGGAGTTAAGAGGGAGCGTGCCGGGCGGAAGTGGTGTTGGTGAGGTAATGGGTTGGTTGAGTTGCTGTTGCTGCTGCTGCTGTTGCTGCTGTTGATGGTTGTGTTGCAGGAGTGGGCGAAGGAAATATAAGGATACCTGGGGTGTGAGGTCTGCTTTTTTTTTTTGCTCGAACATCTTTTTTTGTGTGCTTGTTTATCATTTTTGATGTGGCATTTTCTGGGGGTTTCTCAGGGGCATAGGCATGGGGACGGGTATTTTTCTCGAATGTTGCTGGTGTTGCTTCTTCCGCTTCCGCTGCTGCGCCTGCGATGCGTTGTTCAACAGCACTTCCTGGACAAATCTTCGCTTCTATGTGTTTTTTTTTCCTCATCACCATCTATCTGTTCCCACCTAACCCCTGGCCCCGGATGCCTTATAGCGTCATCTGGTTTTTCTCGTTCCTTTTCGTTGCTCTGGGAGATGCTACACGGGATTTAAAAAGACGAAAGAGAAGCCGATGGTGTTTATAATCAAAGTGATGTAGCGTGGCAGTGGGGTTTGTCTTGCAGGGCTTCCCTCCGAATGATAAGGGGTAAGGGGTGGTATATGCCAAGTTGAAACTGATGATATCTTTAGTCTACCACAACATAAAAGGGGGAAGTAGTGTGAAATTTGTAGAGGTATGAGTGACCGCAAACACTTAATGGGACTTGTACTGTAGTGGCTCTAGTGAATGGATTCATCTCGTAGTAAAAGTCAATTGCAGTTTCTATCCAAAGCAGGCACATTGTTTACCTCTCTAACGTTAGGGGTTATCTGATGTATCTCACCAGGATTGAAAAGGAGGTAGGCAGCTGCCCTCAAAACCGTAGAATAGTTATCCTGCCTTGGCGGTCCTGCCCAATTAACCATCTCTCATCCCCGGCAATGTAACCAACACCCATCATTTCCTCCCACAAGTGCTGAGGAAACCGTTTCTCCCGGGCTCGTGGCGGCAGTTGTGATGATAAACTCTCGTTGTCCTCATCGCTGTCTTCGTTCTTATCATGATGATCTCGGTCCTCGTCTGCCACACTTCTTGACCACTTCCCCTTTCTTTCGTCCACTCTTATGTCCCCCGCATCTTCCACACCCCTCCAGGGAGGATTAAACGAAAACCGCACGCCCAGCGTCGGCATCATGAACCCCGATAACGCTTCCAGCACGAAGCATCGACGAGCTGTCACGGTGACACCCGCGGCAAGGTCATCCACCTTGCTGATGGTGAGGTAAGGGAAGTCGTGGTGCCGCCAGCAGGGGGCCTGGCCCGGGAAGGGGGAAGGGGCAAGAGTGGGTTTTGCTATTGCTTCTGGCATCGTTTTGGCTTCCTGGGAGCCCGGATGTGTGTGGCAGGGAGCAAATGCTAGGCTGCTGCTGACGGGTGCGCAGTACGGGCAGTCTAGGGGCTGCATGTCAGCCCGCCGACAGTGCCGCATGTCGACGCTGTGGTTGTCGTTCCCGCACGTGTCGAGCCATACCGGACCGTAAACAGGGTTGTTGAGAACGGCTGCTACGGCAGCGGATGGGGTGTTTGGCTTTCCCGCATCTGTAGTGGCCAGGTTGCTTGCAGTCGCAGAAGGATGTTGAGGAAATGTTGGGCCCGGTATAATAGGGATGCCGGTGCTTTGCACGAAATGAACACGTGGAGGATCGACAGAGCTCTGGGGACCAGAAATCCAAGCATGATCTTCCTCAATTATATACAGGTTCCGATCGTCCAGAGCTAGGCCCCGAAGACGTGGGAGCGTTCGCTGCCGGACGCCATAGAAGGCGAGCTCGCCCCAGGTCATACGACGGATAACCTGTGGTCCAGCAATAGCAGCTGCGAGGGCAGCTTTGTTCGGAGGTTCCTGGATTATACCGACGGCACTATCGTTCCCATTTTCTCTGCTCTGCCCGTTCCACAAGCCAGAAGATTTGAACGATACCAGCCAAGGAACGACGGGCCGCCAGTCACCCATGGGATCCTGAGACGGGCGACATGGACTCGGAGATGAGATATCCCACACGAGTATCTGCTCAATTGGATCGTCTTGATAGAGGGACCGATTCGGCTGCCATATGTATACAGCGTAATGGGTCGCCGTATGAGTGGAGAAGAAACGATCACGCTTGTTCAGGGGCAAGCCGAGGAAGTGTAACTTCCACTCAGAGCGAAACTCGACACGCCATATAGGGCTGGGATGGCCGCTTTGGTTCCCAGAGCGACCAGAAGGCGCGCGAATGACGTCGAACGCGGTAACAAAGTGGCGATGTACGACCTCGCGGTCGTTCAACTGGTGGTATGCGACAGCCTCGGCCCATTCGATAACGAGCACTCCTTGAGCGAGTCGGACGCGGCGGATATGCTTGCAACGGACGTCAAACGGCACTGGGGTCTGGCAGCCGGTGGCCAGGTCCAGGATATGATAGACATGGCCGGACCGTTGGGCATCCAGTGAAGGGGCCGCACGGGGATACACCAGCACGCCGTCTTCCTGGCTGTATGACCACATGGGATCAGGGTGGTGGAACGTCGACTTGTAAGAATTAAAACGCAAGAAGCGACGCCAAGGAGCCACGCCCCAGAATGAAAAAGGGCTGCCAAACTCATGGCTACTCTGTGCCAGGTCGAGCTTTTCCACAGCATAGGGGATGGCGCGATCGAGGCTCCAGTACCGACGCGCTACACGGGAAAAGACAGAGGACCACGGCAACGGGTGTGTGTCGAAATCAGCCAGCTCGACTTGCACGTTGACCGGTAGACGCGCCGCGATCGTCGGAGGGATCGAAGAGACGGCAATGGCCAGACGGACCTCGCGACATCGCGGGAAGTTCCAGAACAGCAGGAGACGCGACACGAGGTTACTGGAGAACACGGCGTGCCACCGGCGAGACACTCTGCGGCAGCGCACAGCAGTGCGTGGATGGAGATACCATATTATTGCGAAGAAGATATCTGCCGGAAGGTCGATGATGTCCCCCATCCTTGATCGGGTTGGTCAGGGAAAGGAAGATGGGAATGGGATTTGCGGACGGTGACGGTTGCCTTTGCAGCAGCTGCTGCCATGATCAAGCTGCTTCCGGATATAAAAACATAGCTTCGATGCGCTAAGCACAAAATGTGCAAAGCCCATCCTGTTGGACCTCACATTTCTTTCCAAGAAACGCAAGTGGCATTGCCTGAGCGCCAACTCGAAGTTGAGACGAGATGGCAGCAATATTTGGCTGAAGCGGGAAGTGTAAAGGTGGGAAGCTGGACTGCCTGCTGATAAGACATGCTGGACCTTGTTCGAAGACAGCAACCCTAACCCTGTCCTTCATTGGGTCCAAGAAACCTAGGCTCAGCTTGTGGGTCTCGCTTGCAGCACCCTTCCTGATTGGCAGATGAACGCAAATCAAGCTTTTCCAAGACCCAGCGACGTCTCGGGTCTTGCTGCCTGAACCCCATCGCTGCGGGACTCTTTCATCATCCCAGCTCCAAACCGTTCCACAGCTTCTTCCCAGCTTCCACAGCGCACCACAGCACAGAATCACGACGTAGCGCAGCGCAGTGAAGCACTGCCCCCAATATAAGGTGGGGACCCCGCAGAGCAGAAAGCCGCAGATTGACAATTGCGCCGGCAGGTCATCTTGTTCGACGGTTCCCTTCATCCATCAATCATTTTCGTCACAATAGCATTCAGTGACTCGCATTCTCAGGCTCCCGAGGTCTCCGGGTCCCCGTCTTTGCCCTCTCTATTTCTTCTGGCCTCCAAGCAAACCTCCAAGTCCGCTCTGAGCAGCCGTCGGATCTCTCATCCAGTCTCTTGGCACGGCCAAGCAAGCCAAGCAATACGCCCAGCGGGAGGGAGCGCGTGTCCAGCCTTGGCATTATGCAACTTCCCGGCCTTTGCGCGACTACGACTGACAGAGAAAGAAGCGCGAGAAACTCTTGGCTTTCAGTGGTTTCGGACGAAGCGATTGTTTACAGACTGCGGACAGCCGTGCTTCCTCCGTACCTGCAGATTCAGTCGGTTTGACGGTTCCATCGATTGCTCGGTCCCTGCTCCGTGTCGGCGTTTCCTCGCCCGCTGTCGCCGTGTCGTGTCGAGTCGAGTCCGAGTTTGAGTCGGCCCTGATCCGGTCCCGAGTCCAATCGTCAGCGTTCCTAGCGACGGCACGCTCTTTCTTGTGGCTACGTGAACGAGTGACAAAGACGTCGTTATGCGAATCGGAGCTCGCTACTGCTGCTTGCGCCATCGCTGACCGTTTTGCTTGTTTGTCGCAGCGTTTCTCGTGAGGTTTTCGACTGACTCTGATGCTCGAAGTCGCGCCTCGTGAGCGGCCATCGGCGAGCTGAGCGAGCACGAGCACCAGGACTCTCATCATTCCCACGAAAAATTGCCCTGATCTCCTGGAGTTTACTTTGGTTTTAGCGACCGTTTCGGAGTTTTCTATCATTTCGGCCCTTCTTGTTATTGTGATAGCCCGAGCCCGGCACTCGGGTACATGGCATAGATGGGCATCTCGCGGAACTCATCCAACAGTCGCACCGCCCGATCGTCCCCCGCATTATCCAATGCCTCTAAGAAGCATACCATATTTCAGGTTTTCACAATCCCCTACAAGTTTATCCGGTTCCTCCGCTCACGATCTGGCCCTGTCAACGAGTTTTACATTCGTCTCGTTGACCCTCATCGTCAATATGGCTCTGGAGACGTGGTTAAGGGTGCCGTTATCTTGACCGTTGTCAAGCCCATCTGCATCACACATCTGGTCGTCTCGCTGCATGGCTATGTGCGAATATATAAAGGCACCAATGCGCCCACTGATATCCCCCCTAACCCAAGCGAGCATGCTGCTAGCAGCGGTTATATCACGTTGTTCCACGAGGAAGTGCCACTTTCTGGTGAGGGCAGGCTCGAGCCGGGAAGATATGAGTTCCTCTTCGATTTGGATATACCGCAGGGCAGTTTCCCCAGCAGCATCGAGGTTCGTTGGCTTCTATAACCATGATTTTGGATACAATCACTGATCTGATTTGCGGTTGATTTAGTTTGAAAAAGGCACCATCTCATACGTGGTTACAGCAACCCTGACTCTTCCTACGAGTGACCCCAACAGACTCCCGCGGCAGCATAGCTGCGCTTGCCACATCCAATTGGTGAAGATGGTGGATATCGGATTCATTAAAGCGCCACTCCCTCAGATCATCTCGCTCGAGCCAATCTCCAAGAGGCCCAAAAAGAAACGGCCTCCAGATCCCTCTGCCGAAAGCTCGACCACGATCAATACGGCTGTTCCTGGCTCCAGTTCTGATATGCTCCGGATGAGCGGCCACGTTACGGAAGCGGGCTATGATCATACCCATGAACCCCATGGAAACAACCCTCAGAACGCAACACAAAGCGACGTGCGTAGCATCAGCGATGAAAGTGCTGCCACCAGCAGCACCGCTCATAGCAGAGCTGATGTGAGTTCTTTGCACGCTCCCGCAATCGGTTCTCTGGGTGATAGGAGGAATCGTTCCTTGAAGGAGCGTACCATTACGGCAACTGTTGAACTTCTCAAGGGGGGCTGCCTTCCGGGCGATACGGTTCCCGTCAAGATATCCGTCCAACATAACCGCCCAATCAGAAGCATGCGTGGCGTTATTCTGACCCTTTACCGCTTAACGCGAATCGATTCATCACCCCTATCTTTTACAAGGGAGTCAACGGACCATGAAGGTCAGCGAACACCAACAGAAGACTTCTTCCCTCGTTTCAGGACAGGACTTGGTGTCCTCTCCTCTTTCTCCTCGAGTAACCCATACTGCTTGTTTCGAAAGGATCTTGCACAAGCTTTTGCTCCCCTCATCATTAACCCAGAGTCCTTGAAAGCTGAGCTCGTCACCTCCGTGAGGGTCCCAGTGGACGCGTTTCCCACCATTCAGGATGTGCCCCACGAGATTATATCGTTCACATATCACATCGAGGTCCTTGTCGACCTCGGCGGCAAACTCGCAAACCAAATTCGCGGAGGACTTCCCTCTCCTCCAGCGGTCAATACCCTTGGGGGGCCACCCGGGCTTTCTGATAGTGCGGCTACTATGACAGCATATGCCGCCAATATTCTGGAAACAGACGGTCTTCGGAGACAGAAGGGCGTTATCTCGGCAGCATTTGATCTTGTTGTTGGTACTTTGGACAGCAGTCGCAACCGTGCCAGAAACTCAACAAGGCCATCTCCTGCTGTTTCTGCTGTTCCTGTGGGTTCTACCCCAAGGCCAAGCCAGGCAGGAGTCCAGCCGTCAGCTTCTCCCCATGTTGAGCCTTACACGCCTGTGAACCGCCCACAAGCCCATACCCCCTCACCTATTGCACAACTTTCTCCTCAGTCTTACCCTTATTGGAACAATATACCTCCAAAACCACTACCCGAACCATATCCGATTCCTCCCCCACAATTACCGGACGAAAGCGCGCTCAGCGAAAAAGAACGCATGCGTCTTGCTGAACAACGTCTACTACCCAGCCAACCCCCAGAAGTCCCTTTAGCCAGGCTGTCGCACAGTTCCCACCTCAACCCTTCCCCTAATAGCGCCTACTCTTCGGATTCTCAGCCGCCATTCTCGTTGACATTCGAGGCTCCTTCTGCTCCAACACTGGATGATATCGCTGCTGGTAGCACGGCGCAAGCGTCTGCAGTGCCTGACGGCGGAACGGAAGACAAGCAAGAGCTGGAGAGGCGGCAGTTGCTGGCCGAGGTGAGCGCTCCCCCACAGTTTCCCCCCGACGGCTATGGGGGCGACGGCCAGGGAGCGACCGGGAGTCTCTCGTTTTCCGCACAACGGCAGCTAGAGCAACCAACTGCCCCTCCATTGTCGATGGTGGAAGGTGACGATCACAAAGAGCCGTCGGCACCTCCGCCGGAATTGCTGGGCGAGGATCCCCAGCCACGGGATGATGAGGCCTTGTATGGGAGGGGCTATAGCTACGGAGAGTATACCTCCTCGTATCTTGCTGCGTGTTTGCCATATCAACAACTATCTGGAGTACAGGCTCAGGGGCATATCTCTTCTTCTGGGCAGCATAACGGGGGGAATGAGCCATTGCCGAAATATGAGCAGTGAGAGAATTTTGTCTAGTCATGTTTAAAATAGTTATTTATTGGTTGCATGTTATGATGACCTGGGATATATACATCGATTTATGTGAGGTAAATATCTAGTGTTTGTACGGTAGTGGTATAATGTGGACATTTGGGCCGGTACATTGGCTACTTGTTTCTCCAGCATTTGCTGTAGTTCAACATGGTATTGCCTTTTTAGTTCCTTCGCGTTGTTGCAAGAACATCACCGATCATACAAGCGAGTGTCCACCTATACGTGTCGAATGCCGTTCCAATCTAACCTGGCATATCCTCTTTCCTGTAAAGCCGGCCTTTATTCCCCTCGGTTCAAACAGTGGCGATCGGTATCATAAAGCGAATGAATGAGTAGCCCCCCGATAAGCAGTGCTTGTTAACTTCATGATCCCAAATCTTCCTGTAATAGCAGACAATAAAAATAAAAGAGTCGCAGTTGGCTTGGCATCTCCCATGAGCATATAGAAAACTTTAACCGACAGCTTCCATCAGTAGGCGATCCCAACACCAGACTGGGTTGCTTTATCATCGTTGGAGATAGGGTAGAGTGACGTTGGTGACGAAGGCTCTCCCACAAGCGTTGTGCAACCAGAGTCGTTCCTTTGATGTTGGCTCTGGGACTGTCCGTGGATGTAGTTATCCGGATGATGTGTGTTGCTGTGGCTCGTTCTTCCATACTGGCTCCCTTCGAGTTCCGAGACCCCCATTCCAACAGCTGTTAAGTTTTTACCTTTTTCCATCATTAAGCCTTGAGAATAAGCCCCTGATGCCACATGAGCAGGAGGCTGGAAAACCGCAGCGTGATGGGGGGGGTCAACAGGCCCAAAGTGTGGTAAAATGGAAGGGAGAGTTGGTTGTTTCAAACGCAACGGTCCTGGGAGAGGGGGAGGAGAAGGAGGTGTTGGTGCTGGAGCAGGTAGGCATGTGCTGACGCTGCCGTCGTCGTCATTGCGGCTTGGGCTCTGCTTCGGGGCGTAATAGTCGTATCCTCTTCCAACAATCCTGTGGTCGTCATCTTGGGCTTGGCCTTCTGTTTCGCGGAGGTAGCGGAAGCGTCGGCGCATGGAGAGGACCACAAGGGCTGTAAGAAGCAAGCCTAGGATGGCGCCGCCTGTGGCTAAGCCCGCGATGGCGTGCTTGGAGAGGCGTTTACGATGTTTTCGGGTCTGGGGGTCTTCCTCGTTGCTGGGCTGTGCTAGGTTGGGGTCTTCTGGGTCGGGTTGAGGCTGCGGTTGGGAAGCAGTAGGAGTCGGTGCTGTTTGGGTGAGTATAACGCTTTCTGTTGATGTTACTACTATGGTAGCTGGTGGATGAGATATGACTGTGAGGGTCGAGGTGACATCCACAGTTGTTTGAGCGTTGCGGACACTGCCATTGTTAGGAGTCAGGAGTCAATTCCGGGGGCTGGAACTGGGGTCCATACTGAGTTTGTGTGCGGTAGATAGTAGTGAACACGACAGAGGTAGCATGTGAAGTGATCTGCACGGAAGAGATGCTTGTCACATCAGTGGTAGCAGTCACATATTCGGTGACCGTTGGTACATCCTGGGCAGCTTGCCTCGGGACAGGCAGGGGATGGCCAGATGTTCTTGGAGCCTCTTGGGCAGTATCCGACTGAACTGCTCTCTTTGCAGCCGCAACTTCGGCGACAGTCACCCATATAACATTTGTTTGTGTCTCGGCATGGTCCGTCGTTACGTCGACAGTCGATATATGGGTGGACGTAATCATCTCGACAATAACGACCGTAGCTCTCTGGGTCACAACATGAGTGACTGTTCGCCAGACAGTTGATGTCACAGTCACGGTCTCTTGTTGCTTTCGCGGTTCAATGCATCTCCCCTGATCACAGGTCTGGCCAGTAGGGCAACACCCGCTTCCACAGCATGATTCCTCACTCGCACAGCAATGTCCTCCCTCAAAACAGCAATTTCCGCAACCAGGACAGTAGTTGACATCGTTGCCGAAGCAGTAGTTTGACCCATTTGACAGGCATTCTCTCTTTTCTAAGTTCCAGAAATGGCTCGGCGGGCCGGTCAGAGCCTTGATGCCCGCAAAGGGCTTTCTCCAACGAACATGGTGGTTTGCTTCACTACCGTCCCTAGAAAGACTCGATCGGTCTGCGAGAGGCTGATATCCGAAAACAAGAATGATGCAGGATGTGAGCAGCGCAGCCATGCTGCGCCAAATTGAAGACATGGCGCTTTGAGGTCATTGCGGGTTGCTGATGCGAGACATCGATGGAATTATGCATCGCCGTCGACGGCCGGCCACAAGCCTTATGGCTGCCAGCACCTCATCCTACAGTTCCCACCACCTCATCTTCACGTTATCTTTGCACGCCGTGGCACCGCAACCATCGTTTTGTACGTCAATAATTCAGAAGGCTGACTGATGCCAGTGGCTGTCGTCTGCACTACGTCGGACAGCAAGACAAATCATCGGCCAAGACGTGCGGCCTGTGGCTTGGGGGCGGGTAAGCTCCATAACTACTGGCTTTGACGAGCAGCAGCACCAGCGGTGGGCACCAGTCGGAGAGCGTCAGCAAGCGAGAACTGCATGTTCATCGGTTGTCCTGGTTGTCGGGAGCGTCACCAAGATGCAAGTCGCCGGCATCTAGCAGGCGCAAGGAATTAAAGGAAGTTTTTAACTGGCTGCGGCGGTGGTGGCACAACGCCATAAGAGCTGAAAAGGGCCGCCTAGCAGACCCATAATTGCGACGCTGGCAGCAGCGAGCAGCCCAGGTCAGCGTCAGCCAGAGCCAGGCTGCGACGAGCGATGTCGCTCTCTCTCAGTATTTGGGCCAGCTTTGGGTTTGCTTGACTCTTGCCAGGCTCCCTTCAAACGAAACCTTCGGACTTAGGTCCTATCAACACCAAACGGCTATGAATGATACAGGACGCCTTCATTGACGTCGATGTACTGCATCAGGCGATGAAAGAAGGCTGGATCCATTGGCCTTTGGGTGAGGAGCGAGGTCGACCATGGGAGGTTCTACTGAGAGGGGCTACCCGACGCGAGCCAGGAACCCCAACCCTCCTCCGCATGCGCCCAGACTTGCCCCACGCTGGGCCCCTCCAACAAACTGTCAAGAAAGCTGGTGGACAAAGACTTTGGGCCTGGACACGCTGTTGAAACAACTTCACGCGTGCCGCCCGCGACAACTCAAAGCCAACGTCCACACTCCGTGTCGTCATTTTAAGTCAAGCAGACACGGCTAGGTACAGAGCAAACTCGAACACGTAAAACAGAGGCCGCCGTCATGGACATCGACGACATTTTGCAGGAGGTGGACCCGACCGTCTACCGCATCCCGCAAGAAAAGCGCGACCTTCAGGAGTTGACGCGCGCCTGGATCGCCGAGCGCTCTGCCCCTGAACTGCTCCCGTATGCCATTCCCAAGGCTCAGCGTTGTCATTTACCTACCTCTCTTGCTTTGCCTGGCCCCCTTGTTTCACCAATGGTAGTTCATGCTAAGTACGTAAGCCGTGGATAGGTGGCCGCCCAACGACCTCTTTGAGCGTATCAATGCCGCCATCAAGCGTCAGATCGAGCGGGTTGAAGAGCTCACGGGCGACATGGACCCTAAGTCCAACTTTGCCCTTATTGTCATCCAAACCGAGCTCGAGCGTTACAAGTACCTCGTCCGAAGCTATTTGCGTGCCCGTCTAGCGAAGATTGATCGCCACACCCTACACTATCTGTCCTCCGATGCCCTGCGTGCCCGCATGTCAGATATCGAGCTGGCCTATGCGACTCGTCATCAAGCCTTGCTGCATAACCACTACCTGTCAAGCTTTTTGTCTAGCTTTCCCCCAAACCTGCAGAACCTGAACGATGCTGTCGGCGGAATTAGCATGATTGAGACTCCCGACCTTGACACTGCCGTCATTATCCGCCTCCTGAAAGACTCCTTTGTCGAGGGAAGAGGTGTGGACTCGGATGGTGCTCTGCAGATGAAAGAGGGGGATATTGTGATCCTTCGGTGGGCTGACGCAAAGCCTCTCGTCGAAGCCGGCAAGGCCGAGCTGGTTTGAGCCAGACGTTACAAAGCAAGCAAAATCAGATACAGAGGGGCACTTAGCAAGCTGGGAGCGCTGCGAACAATGCCTGATCATCCCTTCCATCAGGTCCTTGGGCACTATGTGCCGTGGCTCCGGACCGCTCGACCCGACCTGTTCGGCTGAAGACCGCGAAGCTCCCCACATGTGCGCAGTACATGTGCGCCGGTTCTTGCTCGAGCTTTATAGTACAAGTGCCTACTCTGTGCCCCTAGCGACAGAATGAGGAGAACACGGAGTAGGAGTTAGCGTCAGGTCACGACAAACCTAGAGGACCAGTCCGATGGTCGTTGTTTGTCCTTCAAGAACACGTAACAGCTGTTTCGACAAAGACTCAACAACAAGGAGCAAGCCTTGCAGTCTTGAGACTTGCAAAGGCCGTATTACGTACTGGAGCGGCTACGAACAGCACACCAGACTCTGGCAATAATCCAGAACGAGCAGCTCCAACAGGCCCACTGTCCAGCTCCATGGACGCTGCCCAACAAGCCGCAGCATCCTAATAAACATCACACCGCCTGACCGACGCATCACGTATTCTAACTTTTAAGTATTGTTACATTACTGAAAGCTCGGCCAGCCTTGCCTCTCTGTACATGTAATTATTTGACCGCGACACGGCAACGACATCAGCCAACAACAAACAGAAGGGATCAGCAACCGGCGCATACCCATCGACAGTGGCACCGAACAGCTGGCAGACCCCACTGTGTAGCGTGGCAGGGAATGTTCAGCTGCTGCTTTTAGTTGCAGCCAGCAACAGGAGGCTGGGAAGAAGATGTGGAGACGTGTGAAAAATCAGCTCTGAAGGAATGTACACTACGATATTTGAAGCTCGAATTCCCCAAAACAGGACAAACTTTAGACTGGCATGCCTACGACGTATATCTGCCAAAGATCGGGATTGGATGTGCCTGGAAAAAACAAGCCTTGGTGACTATCGACCTAGTCCTCGGCCCAGAGTTTGGGCAAAGGAGAAGCGCCACAATCGGTTTTTTTCGACCGAAGACCCCCGGCCCTCAGCGGTGTGATGTGGAGAGTTCGGCCAGGGTCCTGGTCTCCCTCGACGTGACGGTCGATCGAAGATCACAAACAAATGGGGACCCGGTCTGGATTCTGGACGCTCGCTTGGAGATCGCCGTTGACCCACCTAGCTGATGAGTTCCCTGGTCTTTTTCGCTTGTTTTGACGGCGCTGATGCCGAGGGGTAGAGAGCGGGGTGGTCTGTCATATTGGTTGGGCAGGTTGGGCTGCCGTTGCTGCGAGAGTGATAGAAAGAATCGAAAGGTTGAAAGGGAGATTTTTATTTGGGGGAACACGAATGTGTTCGATCACCATTGCTCATGCTGATGAGTTGACCTTTAGAAACAAGGAGGCTCCTTTACATTGACGGAAGCGCGAGATTGTTCGCAGACAGTCCCAGTCAGCGCTTACCCCTGGCACCCGCATCGTGGTCACAGTGTGGAAACGCCACGTGGGTGGAGATTTCAGCTGGACAACACTGCTCCCACCCCTTCTGGGGAGCCCTGTGGGCTTCTGGGGATCGTTGACGGTATGTGAGATCTTTTAGCGATCTCACCGAATCCAAAAAGATGTCTGCCGGCGAGGTTGGGAACGGGCACAAGTCCGGTTTTAGGGCCCGCACGATCTTGCCCTTTTGGCAACCAATATGCTTTGCTGGAAGCACGTGTGCATCATGCCGTGAAACCTCCCAGTCGGATTAGAGATATCATGGGGATCCTACACAGTATTGATGTGGAATGCTGAGAGTTCCATATCCCCGCCGTCGCCAATGTTCGCCACGGGCAAGCCAAGTGCAAAGCGGATTTTTCAGGGCCTACGCCAGTGCCTCGGCACGGCCGCAGGGATTGGTGGTGAGGTGGGCGTGGCTTGGGCTGGGGGCCTTGTCTAGCTGTTTGGCTGGCGTGTCGCCTGACCAATGACCTCACCTCTTCATGTGTTGTCATCAAACGGATCGTCAGGAAGGCCTTGTTTGGGCAGGTCGTGTCGAAACCGCAAAAACCAGATGTCCTGTTTTCTGCGTTACACTCGGGTGTTCTGTCTACTGTTATACTTGGTAGGCGATGTCTGTCGTGACTCGGGGATGTACGGTCTCTGTGGTTGCATGTACATTATTTTGGAACCCTGATACATACTTCTATGCTCCGCCCTCGTAAATCAGAAGGTGCCGTCCTCCAAGAAGCCGCGCGCCGTTGTCGAGGAAATTCCTAGGTGGCTGCCTCAAAACTGTGGCATTGATGGGCGTCGATTGGTCCCTGACCCTTGGAACATACTTTTTGGGCCCCGGTTAAGTGGATCCGGAGTGCTGATTGGTGCCCAGAGGGATCGGACGCCCAGATCGGGCAAACAGCCCAATCGCGGCTGGATGCAGGCACCGTCGCGTAATTTCACCAAGGGTGACGGCCCCGGTTTTTCACAGCGCCCTGCGCGCACGGATTTCCTGCTCCGCAAACGCCGGGGGGTTGGCTGGCTGGATGAATGGGCGCCAGTGAGAGCAGCAGCGACGGTGTTGATGACAATGACAGGAAATCGCTGGATGAAGACGGCCAAGGTGGTAGAACACTCGGCCAGCAAACAGCCCTGTTGAAACTTGGAAAGGCTGGGACAAAGTTCGAGATGGTGAGACAGAGCCTCCTCGCGTACTGCATGGTGTCTCATTTTATGTCTCCTTATGTCCACAGTAGGCATCTTGCTGCTCTTTTTGCTCTTCCCATCGGCTCTACGTACCGCTGGGCGCTGTCGGATGGACGGTACAGATATTACCGTACTGTACACGAGACGGCAGAAACTGCAATGCTCCTTCGTGTTGAAGGTGGAGAATGTGTTGCATGGACATGACGCAGTGGAAAAGCAGGGCAGATGGCCAAAAAAAATAAAAATTAGGAAAAGAGACGAACACCGTGGACACAAATGGAAAGCGTCCTTGCAGCTCCCTGGCTGCCGCTGGGCCACTGGCCGTCGAAATCTCAGTGGACAGCGGATGAGAGGACGGCCCCCGTCCCTCCATCCACACCCAGGTTCCCAGCCCGCAGGCCCCGGACCGCGCCCGAGGGTTGCAGCTGCATCGTTTCTTGGTTTTCCTGGTGCTGCCTGCTAGGTACGTTAGCGTGCATACCCCTGGGGGTTCGGGATGTGTGGCCCGTTGCTGGCTATGCACGCGTGGTGATGGTGTCTGGGCAGTCCTTGTGTGGTCCTCACAAGTCCTCGCGGGAGCGGTTGATAAAGGACGCCCATGCCACCGCGTCCTGACCTGGAATTCCTCCTGATTTTCTTCCTTTTGTTCTTGCCAAGGTAAACCTAGCTCGACAATCGTTGTCCCTTCCGGCTCTCTGTCCCTATCGTGTGTGGCCGTGTACATTATCTCGGACTGTCTTCGTCTGTACACTCAAAGCCCTCGTTTGCTCATCCTGTACAGCCCTACAGTCTCGCTACCTACAGCCTTAATTTGTAATACCTACATCACCTCAACAAACCGCCAAAATGCGTTTCACCACTCTGTTCGTTGCTGCCGGCTTCGCCTTCTTCGCGAACGCCCAGACTACCACCAGCTCCGCCGATGCCGCCCAGAACTCGCAACAGGCTGCTATGATCAAGTGTATCGAGGCCTGCCCGGCCGGCGATGTTGTCTGCACCTCCAAGTGCATCACTGTCCCTAGCCCCAACGAGTCTCAGGTATGTGTGAAGCGAGGGAGGTTTACATGGAAAGCCCCCGGTCGGATCTCCTGATGAGCGATATTCCAAACTTACCTTATCTCACCTTTCCTCATGTCACCTTACCTTACCTCATTTCCTGCCTTTCATGCTACTACCCGCGGACTTCCCCTACTGTTCATTTCCCTCGACCGTTACGACGGGATGGGGCATGTGAAACGTTCCTCAACGGTTTCCCCGCAAGGATCAACATATCACTGACTCGGTTGTCCAGGCGAACGCTACCACCGACTGCGTTGCCAAGTGCGATCAGGGCTCCGGCTCTCCTGCGGACACTCAGAAGTATGCTCAATGCGTCGACAAGTGTATCAACGATTACTTCTACGACCCCAAGGTTGGCACCCCTAGCGGCAATGGCTCTGGCTCCGGCTCTGGCTCTGGCTCTGGCTCTGGCTCTGGCTCCGGCTCCGGCTCCGGCTCCAGCGGCTCCGGCTCGAGCGGGTCTAGCAACGGTGACGGCGAGGGCTCCAGCTCCGATGGCGAGGCTACTGGTACCGCTACTGGCTCTGCCGCCTCGAGCACGCCCACCACCGATGCCGCTGGTGCCATGAAGGTCTCGGGTGCCCTTGCTGGCTTCGCTGGTCTCGTCGGTGCTCTTGCTGCTCTTTGAGAGGTGGATATGAATTGGTAGGAAGGTGTTATTTTGTTCTTCTCGATCGAGTTTTTTTTATAAAATAGGGGATGTTATAGGCTTGGGGCTATTGTTTAATTCTTAATGGGGTTTGGCTATGTTTGAATCTAGGTGTTATGGAGCAGGAGTAATGTGGGGGTGGTTTCTTGGAATGACTTGGAGCGTAACGTGGGCCTATACCTAAGAATCATGAGCGTGTTTAAATGTTCAAAATGAAATCAAAAACTACCGATAACTGTTTTCAAGTCCACTTGTCATGAGTGAAATCTTTTGGCTTTGCGAACGTTTCGGTTCTTTCGGTCTATATATACCAAGAACAAAGAGTGAGACATGATTACGAGTTCCTCCTAGGAACCACTGGCTCGATGTCGGTAATCCATGGCAGACCGAGCTGTTTCATCTCGACGGCCAGTTGGAAGAGATAGTCCAGACTGTTTACACACTGTCAGTCTTCTCGTCATTAAGCTAGGCAGGGAGCAGGCCTTCCCCGTCAACCTCGTCAACATACCTTTCGCACTGGGTCTTCGCCTTATGCACAGTCTCTCCCCACACGTAGACACCATGCCTACGGACCAGGACGGCATACGTGTCCGGGTACTTGTCCATGGCCTCTTCCAAGAACTCCGTAAGATCCTCCTCATGGGCGGTGTTCTCAATCACCGGAATCACCAGCGTATCGTGATACCCGAGGTTCCCGGTCTTCCCATATCCCCTACCAAAGCCCTTGATCTGTTCGATGTTGTTGATTCGGAACTCCCGGTCCTTGCCGGGGCCCTGCTGCTCCAGGATCAGCGTCACCAGTACCGCCCAGTGCGAGTGTGTGTGGATACAGCAGCCCGCGCCGCGCTTGTTGAAAGCGGCCAGGAAGAGGGGAGTGCATTGGCTCGGCTTGTGGTTGGGCGGGCTGCGAAGGTAGATGCGGTTGCGTCGATCGAGGGATGCAGCTTGTGCGGCGAGCGAGAGCACGTAGATGTCAGAGGGTTTCATGAGCTCCTTTTGCACGCCCGAGGGGGCGATGTAGACCAGGTCGCTAGGCAGAATGACATTGTTAGTTTGGGATTGGTTGTGGGGGGTGTGATGGTGTTGGGTTGGCTGTTGAGGTGTGGTTAGGATGGTGGGGTAGGGACGACGATGAGAGCGGTGATAGTGGTAATAATAGTGTTGAGGGGCTCTGGACTCTCGTGGTCATACCCGTCCCGGATCGAGGCTCCACCACCGGTTCCCGTCACCCATCCGAGCGTCCAAAACTTGGCGCAGAGCGCCGGGATCAGGTTGGCCGGGTGCTCCGGGTCATCGGACTGGACGAGATGGTCGTTGTTGTTGGCTGGTTGGGGGTTTGGCGGGGTCATGATGACGCCTTTCGTTGTGTGACTCGTTCTGTTGAAAAGTTTTTTAAACAGCCACAAAGCCAAGCTCTGTTTCAATGGCTCCCAGGGCCCTTTCCTTGCACTCAGAATGAATGAATCACGGAGTCAAAAGACCAATCAAACAAGCAAAGACCCTCAGAGAAACGTCCCTGCGAGTGCCGGCAATTTTTACGGAGCGGCAGTATCAAGTTTTCAATGAGGCTATTTGGGGCTAAATTGCGTCAGCTAAAAAGGTGCTCCAACTTTTCGGCGCGGCTTTGGGACGGGACCCTCTTTGCTGCAGGGCAAGGCTGCTAGGGCAGGAGTCGGGGAACTCGCTGAGTTGCAAGCATGCAGGCTCTTAATCAGCAAGCAACCTTGAGTCCTCGATTCCGGCATTGAGGTGCCGTTGGATCCACAGAATGCCGGCCTGACATTGGATCACGATTCAGTTTACCTATTTAACCCAGAGCGTTGAGGATGGACGCTCGGTCAATTGACGCTGGAGCGCCCCTAAGAAGGATTCTACCTCGGTGCCCTCCTGGTTCATGATATGCCTTGATATACGTGGCCTAAGAGCTGTGCTTCCTCACTGGCAGCAACCGAAAGCTGCATGGCTCGTGAAATCAGATCATCGACATTGGGGCTTGGGACGACGATAAGATCCAGACAGCGAGTTGCCATATCTGGTTAACCATGCCGTGCCGTTCCTGAAATCAACGGCGGGCTCATGCTGGACCCTAACACTCTGTCATCATGCTGGCCCTGTTACCCGTTTCAGTGAAACAAAGGAGACACGGTCTCATCTCATGATGGATATCAGAATTGGATGTTCTTTGGGACCCAATGGTTTTACCCTAGTCTTTGTCTACATGGATAAGATTCTGTCAAACCAGTATGCTGGATGACAGCACAACATATTGTGGAGGGAAATTTGGAGCGCAGATCTGAATGCGTCCCTGTTTGCAAAGAAAATAGAGATATTTCACAATAAGAGCACCCGATTGATGTAGCCTAAATATCGGGATCCGAAGAACCAGCACAAAGACATTTCAAAAGCCTTCTTCCCATATCAATTGAGAGGACGAGAGTTGGAAAATGAAAGTCTGCCATCTTTGCTTGTGATGATGGTTCATGGAGCAGTTGTGGAGATGGTGGCTCTCTCGGACCAATAGAATCGAAGGTTCCAACACGTTCCATCATGGCGCTAGGACCAACAGGGTGCGGCCAGGCTGACCCCAAACGGACCCCGCTGGCGCCTGCGGTTGCTCTGGTCGCATCAGCGAGAGCTCCAAAAGCTCAGCATCCGTTTCTGTTAAAAAGACACGTTGTCAGAACCTTGCCCACCCGAACTTCAAATTCACCACGCTCATCTTCCTGCACGCAGCTTGGTGACTTTCCCCTTCGTCTTCGAGCTTTGGGAGCATCTCTCCATTGCCACATCGCATCACATCTGCTGTGTTGGTCGGCGTTCTTTTATCCCCTCCCTTTCATCATCGTCGACCGCTCGCCAAGCATCTGCCATTGCATCTCTCCTCACTATCACTGTCGTCCTTGTTTAGGTTGCCTGCCTACTAGATCGCGCGAAGTAGCGCTCGATTTTGAAAAATGAGATTCAACGTCGCTGCTGCTGCCGCTGGTGCGGCGTTCCTGGTGGGTGGCGTCAACGCCGAGGACCAGAAGGTTATCAAGGACGAATCGGCCTCGTCCTCGTCCACCTCAGTTGCCGAAACGGCCACCAAGTCTACTCCCGAGCTCCCGACCTTCACTGTAAGCTCAGCCCATTGCTTGTTGCCTCTTGAATGACAAGGCATGGCTTGTTCTAATACTTTGTATGCAGCCCACTACCCTGAAGGCTCCTTTTATCGAGCAGTTCACCGAGGGCTGGGAGCAAAGGTGGAAGCCCTCTCACGCCAAGAAGGACACAAAGGGTTCTGATGAGGAGTGGCGGTACGTTGGTGAGTGGGCTGTTGAGGAGCCCATCGTCTACAAGGGCATGGAGGGCGACAAGGGCCTGGTGGTCAAGAACGTCGCTGCTCACCACGCCATCTCGGCCAAGTTCCCTAAGAAGATTGACCCCAAGGGCAAGACCCTGGTTGTACAGTATGAGGTCAAGCTGCAGAGTACGTCGATGCCATGTTGAACGTTGGGTTGTCCGGACACGGGTCAGGCTAACTGAGGTTCTTCCATACAGACAGTCTTGAGTGCGGTGGCGCTTACCTGAAGCTTCTGCGCGACACCAAGAAGTTGCACCAGGAGGAGTTCTCCAACACCACGCCTTACGTCATCATGTTCGGTCCTGACAAGTGCGGCCATAACAACAAGGTGCACTTCATCTTCAACCACAAGAACCCCAAGACCGGCGAGTACGAGGAGAAGCACCTTACAGCTCCTCCCACGGCCAAGATTGTCAAGACGACTGAGCTGTACACGCTCGTCGTCCACCCCAACAACACTTTCCTCATTCAGCAGAACGGCGAGACGGTCAAGGAGGGTAGCCTCCTGGAGGACTTCAACCCTCCGGTCAACCCGCCCAAAGAGATTGACGACCCTAACGACAAGAAGCCTGACGACTGGGTCGACGAAGCCCGTATTCCTGATCCCAACGCCAAGAAGCCGGATGATTGGGATGAGGATGCGCCGTACGAGATTGTCGATGAGGACGCCGTCAAGCCTGATGACTGGCTCGAGGACGAGCCGCTGACCATCCCGGATCCGGAGGCTAAGAAACCTGATGACTGGGATGATGAGGAGGATGGCGACTGGATCCCGCCGACCGTTCCCAACCCCAAGTGCGCTGAGGTGTCTGGTTGTGGCCCGTGGACCAAGCCAATGAAGAAGAACCCGGCCTACAAGGGCAAGTGGACGCCGCCATACATCGACAACCCGGCCTATAAGGGTCCTTGGGCTCCTCGCAAGATCCCCAACCCCGACTACTTCGAGGACAAGCACCCGGCCAACTTTGAGCCAATGGGCGCTGTAAGTCTCCCAGACTCACCCGGTTCAAACGAACGGGCAAGGTTGTTGACTGACTATGTAACAGATTGGCTTTGAGCTCTGGACCATGCAAAACAACATCCTCTTTGACAACATCTACGTTGGCCACTCAATTGAGGATGCCCGCAAGTTCGCCGAGGAGACCTTCTTCAAGAAGCACCCGGTTGAGAAGGCGCTTGAGGAGGCCGACAAGCCCAAGATTGACGACACACCGGCTTCCCCCGACGACCTCAAGTTCCTGGACAACCCGAAGAAGTACATCACCGAAAAGGTCGATCTCTTCCTCACCATCGCCAAGCGCAACCCGATTGAGGCCGTCAAGTTTGTCCCTGAAGTGGCTGTCGGCCTTGGTGCTCTCCTGATCTCGATCATCGCTATCATCGCTGGTCTTGTTGGTGCGGGCTCCAAGCCGGCGGCTCCGGCCAAGAAGGTTGAGGGCAAGGAGACGGCCAAGGAGGAGGACAAGGACGGCAAGGCGACGACGACGGGCGCCGAGACCACCAAGTCGGAGGTGACCAAGCGTGCGGGCAAGAGCCAGTCGTAAGGGCAGGCTTGGCGCTCCGGGGTCGGAGGGGGTCTGGATGTATTCTTTGACCAAATTATAACCGGACAAACATGCGGGATCAGGCCAGCCGTAATTATGGTGCTGGCCGGACGAGACGACAGCAAGGGCACGTTTTCTGCTTTTATTGTTCTGCTTGTGTTTAGGGTTTTTGGAGTCCCAGGGCGTATTGAACATGTATTCTAGGTCTCTCAAAATACCGTGATAACAGAGGTTTTAGTATTCCTGAACATTCAGGCTTCTAGGTATCATAACTCCTCGCTTTCCTGCCTAGCCGTGCGAAACCGAGGTGTTGGGCGGCGGTCCGAGGAAGGCAGGTGCCTCAACACAATGGGCGCATGGATGTTGCGGCCCTGCGGGCGTCCGACGAAGGTCCCTCCTTCTCCCCAGATCGCCGTCTGGGGGGCCCGCAGGAACAGAGTCGGCGGGACCAATTGGGCGGCGCTGATTGGTCTTCGGCAGGACGCGGCTTTGGCAGACTGCGGGGACAAGCCCACGGTGGTCCACCGGTCGGGTCCCTTCCCCACATCCGGGCGTGGCAGCGGCACTTGACCCCTCCCGGACCCTCCCGGACGCTGATTTGGGATGGTGTTTTGTGACTTCTTGGAGTCATCTTAGGAGTGCTTGGCGGGGATACATGCAGATGCAGTCCACAGCGAGATCGCTGGTCGGATAAATGGGACATCTGGAAGCATTTTTGAGTTGATACCTTGGAAGGAGGGGCAAATATGGACCTTTTTGGTATGTACTGTGCAGGCTAGAGGTAGATAGCCGACGGTACAAATTCACGGACTACCTGCCACCCGCAGACACAAAGAAAGCCACCAGTCAGTGGCCAGCAAGTGTTCTCCGTCCTCTAGTGCCAGACTGCCAACAGGCCAGCATCTCCAGCATTCCCGGTTCCCCACGTTTGCAGGTTCTCACTTTTCAGCAACGGCCAACTGCAAGGGGGGCAAATTCCCAATCATCCTCGTGGTCGCTGCGCGTGCGCCGTCCCGTTCGGTGCCAGTCGCTCTGTACGCATCCGTGCTTGTTGCACAGGCCGGTTTGCAGTCCACGTTTACACTACCGGTACATTGTGGCGGCGATCTACTTTACGGCTGCTGTTGAGCTGCATCGTTGACCGCTCCCGTTCGCGAACAACCTACACAGTAGGCCGAATCTCGACCAGTGACGACCGCTTGGCCAGTGACGTGCCGTAAACTTACCGCCTTTGTGCTGCCATCCGTCTCTTTAACTTACACCTTCAGCCTTTTTCCCCTTCCCCCCTCCCTCTTCTGCCCCTTCCCCCCGGACTCCCGCAATGCGTCGTCTCGCAGCCAGAGCCGCCTCTTCCGCGACTGCCGGCCGTGTTGCCTCGCTCAGCTCGTCCAGCGCGCCTCGATCTGCTCTTTTGCTGTCTTCGTCCGTCTCGCCTCTAAAAAGGATGTCGCCGCCGTCGCCCAAGGCAGCCACCTCGGCTGCTGCCATCCGGAGGCTACATGCCACGGCCCAGCACTTCCAGAATATCACTCCGGCCTTTGGCCTCAACAGCACCGCAACCAGCTACCCGACATCCCACGACAAGGTCGAGCAGTATGAGACCCCGTGGTTCATCGACAACGAGTTCAAGCCCTCGGCCACGACCGAGTTCATCGATGTCCATGACCCGGCCACCAACAAGCTGCTCACTCGCGTGCCGCAGAACACAGATGAGGAGCTCAAAGCTGCTGTTGCCTCGGCACAGAAGGCCTTCGAGTCATGGCGCAATACGACTGTGCTTCACCGGCAGCAGATCATGTTCCGCTTTGTGGCCCTGATCCGCGAGAACTGGGACCGTCTGGCCGCTAGCATCACCCTTGAGCAGGGCAAGACTTTTGCCGATGCCAAGGGTGATGTGCTACGCGGGCTGCAGGTTGCTGAGGCTGCCTGCGCTGCTCCTGAGCTGCTTAAGGGCGAGGTACTCGAGGTTGCCAAGGATATGGAGACCCGTACGTACCGCGAGCCCTTGGGCGTCGTGGCCGCCATTTGCCCCTTCAACTTCCCCGCCATGATCCCGCTGTGGTGCATTCCCATCGCCACGGTGACGGGCAACACCATCATTCTCAAGCCGTCTGAGCGTGACCCCGGCGCGGCTATGATCCTGGTCGAGCTGGCCAAGAAGGCCGGTTTCCCCGAGGGCGTCATCAACGTGGTGCACGGCGCCCATAAGACGGTTAACTTCCTTCTCGACGAGCCCGCTATCAAGGCCATCAGCTTCGTCGGCGGCAACAAGGCCGGCGAGTACATCTTCAGCCGTGGCTCGGCCAACGGCAAGCGTGTGCAGGCCAACCTTGGTGCCAAGAACCACGCTGCCGTTCTTCCCGACGCCAACAAGAACCACTTCCTCAACGCAGTCGTCGGCGCGGCCTTCGGTGCCGCTGGCCAGCGCTGTATGGCCCTGTCGACACTCGTTACGGTTGGTGAGACCAAGGACTGGCTGCCCGAGCTGGCTGAGCGCGCCAAGGCACTGCAGGTCAACGCCGGCTTCGA
The DNA here is from genome assembly GCF_000221225.1 of Thermochaetoides thermophila DSM 1495. NCBI lineage: Eukaryota > Fungi > Ascomycota > Sordariomycetes > Sordariales > Chaetomiaceae > Thermochaetoides > Thermochaetoides thermophila. Next base: position 1,294,832 of record NW_006383036.1, read on the forward strand.
GCCCGGCGCCGACCTGGGCCCCGTCATCACACCCCAGAGCAAAGCCCGCATCGAGTCACTGATCGCCTCGGCCGAGGAGGAAGGCGCGACCATCCTGCTCGACGGCCGCGGCTACAAGCCGGAGAAGTACCCGGACGGCAACTGGATCGCGCCGACCATCATCACCAACGTCAAGCCGCACATGCGATGCTACCGCGAGGAGATCTTTGGCCCCGTGTTGGTCGTCCTCAACGTCGACACGCTGGACGAGGCCATCGACCTCATCAACGCCAACGAGTACGGCAACGGCGTGGCCATCTTTACGCGCAGCGGCGCCACGGCCGAGAAGTTCCGCCGCCGCATCGAAGCTGGCCAGGTCGGCATCAACGTGCCGATTCCTGTGCCGCTGCCTATGTTCAGCTTCACGGGCAACAAGAAGAGCGTTGCTGGCGGTGGTGCCAACACCTTCTACGGCCGGCCCGGCATTAACTTCTACACGCAGCTCAAGACCGTTACAACCATGTGGAGCCAGGAGGATGCACTGGGCAAGAAGGCCGATGTAGCCATGCCTACACACAGCTGAGGGAATGATGAATTGATTATAACGAAAGGATTGTGTTAGTTAGGTTGGCAGGCTCTGTTATGTATTTATCATAGTTGGCATGGAAGCTGGAGTTAGAACAATAGCATTGTTTTCTTGGGGTTGAATCTGGATTCATCATTTCTCTCGAGGCTGCGATTATATGATACCGCGTCAAAGACGGGAATGAAGACACCCATCAGTCACATGCTGGGCTGAGATCAGTTCCCAAGGAACTGCTTTTGGGAACTCTTCAAAGTACGACAAACAACCGAGTATAGGGACTGGCCGGACTGGTAGAAAAATATAATGTCTATTGCCTGGCAGAGCCGGGTGTTTTATCTGATGTACAGGCGATGCAAGCCTTTCCATTTTCATGCCCATTCCCCAAAAAAGCCCAGACACCCAAATGCCTTTTATTGTTCCTAAGCATACTCTGTTGCAAACCCAAGCCCAAACAAAACAAAAAAAAAAAACAAAAACACCAACACCTTTGCCATGCATGCAACATTCCTCATTCCAGGCTATGCATCCAACCAAGACATCAGACCTATTAGACAAAGACCATCTCACGCAAACTCAGTAATCTAGCGCCTCGCCGCTCAAGATGCCCCTCAAAATGCCTTCTCCCAAACCCTCCACAGCAGCCTCGACCTCCTTCTCACCTACACAACTAGCAACTCTCTTCTCATCCAGCGCCAGGCCACTGCCTGCACAGCCGCCAGCGCCAAAATAAAACACATCCTTCTTCTTCCTGCCACCGCGGCTCGGCGTCTGCGGGGCCGATGAACACGTGAACGACCCGTTCTTCCCGTCCATGGGGGCAATGAGCGACAGAGCCTCTAGCGAGCCAACCACCTCACGGAACTCGGAGCTCGATAGCGGGTGTAGAAGCGAGTCGCGCTTGCAGAGATGGCAGTAGGCCTCGTAGAGGGACTTAACAGTCGGTGCTGAGATAGTGGGGCCGCGACGTGAGGGGGTAGCGGTCTGTTGCTGCTTCTCCAAGGCGGCGCGGTTGCGCTTCTCAATGGCCAGCAGCGAGCAGAGCGCAGCTTTTTGTTGGAGATTGAGAGTCTTGAGACGCTGGGCGGGGCCGTTGCTGAAGGCGGCGGCGGTGACTTTGTTGAGATGGGCGATTGTCACACGCGGGGCGGTCTCGATGGTGAGGCTGGCCAGGGACTTTGTCAGGGCCGAAGCGACGGAGGATGGAGTAGATGGGACAGGTGTTGCCAGGTTGCGGTTCTCGGCGAGCGCGACCTTACGCGACGGGGTAGACTGGAGCAGCTTCTCCTTGGCCTCGGCCTCGTACTTCATGCGGGTTTCGTTCTCGACCAAGTCGATTGCGCGGCGGCAGATCTCGAAGGCACGGCGCAGATCACCTGTTTGGCTCGAAACCTTGCGAGAGCACAGCTCAATTGCAGCTGGGTGAAAGAAGGGAGTGAAGTCCTTGTTCGGTGAGTCCTTTGGGACCAGACTTCTCAGCCGGGTGATGATAATATTCTTGACCTGGGCTGCGGTGTAGGGTAAAAATGGAAGAAGCTCCGGCTTGAGATTGCGCGACTTGAGACGCGGGAGGAAGCGATCGGTCAGGTCGAGCGCGTTGGCAATGCCCACCAACGTGAGCCGAGATGTCGGTTGCAGGGACCACTCGAAGACGCGGTACAGGCTCTCAGGGTCTAGAGTGAGGATGTGGTCGATTTCATCCAGAACGACCAGATACACGTCAGTGGTCGGCTTCTTGCGGATAAAAAGCCTCTGAAGGGCAGCAATAAGGTCGGCCTCGATCAGGGCTTCCTCGACAGCGAGCTGGTCGAGCAGAGTGATGTATAGGTCCTTGGAGGACTTGATGCTCATGCAGTTGATGTAGGCCTTGCGGATCGACTTGGATTCGGACGCAACCTCGTCGGTGATCTTGGTGACCATGGCACTCTTGCCGGTACCGGGAGGCCCGCTGACATAGAGACAGCCACCTGGGCGGTCGGTACTGCAGCGAGCCAGGAACGTCTTGAGCTGAGCGCGCTCCTCATCGCGGCCGATCAGGTCCCCAGGGTCCGCGCTGCGAGAAAAGAGTTGCCTGGCCTGATGGTAAATGGTCTGAAGCGTGTTAGGAGTAAAGGGAGTTTGAGGTGTTCCTCGACGCGAGATACGGCCGACCGACATGACGCGGTGGCGCGGCGTGGTGGCCGCTCCCCTGCTGGTGGTAGCGAGGGCATCATAGTGGCGCGGAGTCGACGGAGTGACTGGAACAATGGTCGGGGTCGGCTTAACAGTCGCCGTCGAGGCCCGGCTCACCTGGGCCTTCTTAGGAGTCGAGTCGGCCTCGGGAGACTCGCGCCGGGGCTGCTGGTTCTCCTCGTTTTCAACATCGTCGATCGTGGGAGAAGGAAGCTTCTTTTCGGCGGCACTTGCACTTCTGAGAAGACGGCGAGGCCGCTTTGCCGGAGACTCGGAGACAGCTGCAAGCTGGGCGAGCTCGCTTTCCGCTTCCTTGGAGTTGCGGGTTCTCTTTCCGAGTGTCGTGGACACCATTGCTGTGATCTGGTACTAAGTCCAATTAACGTAGCAATTGGGTAGACAGGAAGCAGCAGACTGGCGATACAGTATTGAGGGAAGGTGTTGATTCGGTTGGGATTGTTGATGATGTTGTAGAGGAAAGCGGGAGGAAGATGGGACCTCCTGGCGCTAGTAATTGAAGAAGGATGCATCGCGAACGCGACCGCGTCTCAGTGGGCGCGATGCGCGTACAAAGGTAAGAGGAACGCGACCTAATTAAACGCGTGGCTGGTGCCACGGCATGGCGCGCGGCGCAGGGCTCCCAGTGGGGCACATGTGGCTCGTGTACCATCAGGATCCCTTGGCATCGGCTTATATAATTCCTGGCATGCGTGACATACCGTATCTTATCAGCCCCACCTTGATTCCCCGCATATCGTCATCAAGCGTGTGGAAGATGGCGAACTCCGTTGGTCCCAAGATCAAAGACTGCGGGCCATACACTGGCAAGAACATGGATGGGGCCGGCCGAGATGCAGTTCAGATGCAGGAGAACCCAGGTCACGATGCCCATGATTCAAGGGGGCAAATGGGGGTTGCGATAAGGTTCAGTAATGCTGGTGGTTGAGCTTCACCTCCAAAAAGCAAGCCACTCGCTTGGTCAGCGCCACTTTTGCTGTTGTATCCAAACAATGGAGCAAGATAGTCGCGAATTAAAGGATCCATGTTGTTGTGGTTTCTGTTGCGGTCCTTGCAACAACCACTGTCTTACAACAGGGCTAACTCACGTCTTTTCGACATCAACACTTGGCTGAGAACTACTAAGCCCTGTCCAGATTTAAACTCCAAACTCAGATCTCACCACCATCATGGGCCCAAACCCTCCGGCAGAGGGCTACAATCCATCCGTCGAACTCCTCCGTACAACCGAATACCCTCAGCTGTCTAACGCCGTCTACCTTGACCATGCCGGCACAACGCCCTACGCGCGGTCGTTGATCGACCGCTTCGCCCGCGACATGACGACTACCTCGATGCTGGGCAATCCGCATTCGGCTTCATCCTCATCACAGCTGGCCACAGCGCGCATTGAGGATACCCGAGTGCGCGCCCTGCGTTTCTTCGGCGCTGACCCGGCCTTGTTCGACTTGGTGTTCGTCGCCAACGCAACCGCGGGGATTCGGCTCGTCGCCGATGCTCTGCGATGCGACCCATCTGGCGGGTTCGATTACGTCTATCACCTGGCGAGCCACACAAGTTTAGTAGGTGTCAGGGAGGAAGCAAAGCGGAGTGTATGCGTGGACAGCGCGCAGGTTGAGGGTTGGCTGGACAAGGGAGCATCTCCTTTCGAAGGTGATAACTTGGAGGGAGAAGAGGATCGGCCAATTTTGTTTGCTTACCCAGCCCAATCGAACATGGACGGCAGGCGATATCCCCTCAGCTGGCCTGGGAGGTTCCGCAGGAGCCAGGAGGCTGCTAGGCGGAGAGCATATACCTTACTAGATGCTGCCGCGCTAGTATCTTCCTCGCCGTTAGATCTTAGCGACGCCGAAACGGCCCCCGATTTTACGGTGCTCAGCTTCTACAAGATCTTTGGCTTCCCAGACCTGGGAGCCTTGATCGTCCGGCGAGGGGAGGCCGAAGAAATATTCCAATCGCGGAGGTACTTTGGTGGAGGTACAGTCGATATGGTTGTCTGCTTAAGGGAGCAATGGCATGCTCCAAAGACTCAGTTTGTACACGAACGGCTGGAGGATGGAACGCTGCCGGTCCACAGCATAATAGCACTTGATGCAGCATTGGACGTACACCAACAGTTGTTTGGGTCGATGGCCGGCGTTGCGGCGCACACAGCGTTTTTGACGAGAAGACTCTACCGCGGACTACAGACGTTGAGACATTGCAACGGGGAACCTGTTTGCGTTCTCTATTCGGCAGATCCCGATAAAATGGAGAACGGACAGCGTAGCGGTCCTATCATTGCCTTCAATATCCGCAATAGCATTGGCGATTGGGTTAGTCTTGCAGAGGTTGAGAAGCTTGCGACGTTGAAGGGGTTCCATATCCGTACCGGCGGTGTCTGCAATCCGGGCGGTATTGCATCAGCCCTGGGACTCCAACCATGGGAGATGAAACAGAACTTCAGCGCAGGCTTCCGCTGCGGGACGGACAACGACATCATGGCTGGAAAACCCACAGGAGTGATCCGGGCCAGCCTCGGTGCCATGAGCACCATCACTGATGTAGATAGTTTTGTGGCATTTGTGGACGAGTTCTACCGTGATGTGCGAGCACCGTCACCAACTCCTCTGACTAGACAGCTCGCTCCTCCAAGGGAATCCCGACCGTCTCTCTATATCTACAGCCTCTCCATCTTTCCAATCAAGAGCTGCGCCAAGTTCGAGATCCCGCCTGGGGTCGACTGGGAGGTAAGGCCAGAGGGTCTTGCCTGGGACCGGGAGTGGTGTCTGGTTCATGAGGGTACTGGCCAGGCACTCAGTCAGAAGCGGTACCCGAAGATGGCACTCATCCGACCCCGTCTTGACTTGGAGCAAGGCTTGCTACGGGTTCGCTACACAGGAACACTGCCTGACAAAGTCCCCGAAGAGATCAGCGTCCCATTGTCCAAAAACCCTGCGCTATTTCAGCGTCCTACGGCCTCACAATTCAGACCGTCGCTCGTATGTGGCGAAGAAATTACCGCCCAAACGTACTCCAGTCCTGAGATCAACAGCTTCTTCTCTGCCGTTCTCGATGTACCCTGTCAGCTCGCACGCTTCCCGGCCGGCGGTCAAGGGAAGAGTATGCGACACGCCAAAGCACATCTGCAGAAGCACCAGCTCTCGGGCTCATCCAGACCCAGCCAACCGTTAATGACCGCCAATATGCCAGGGGCATTCCCCGACGGACCGCCATCTCCTCCCGACTCAGATTCGGAGAAGAGGGTTCCCCGTGCAGGGCCAGCAGCACCTCGTCGCATTCTGCTTTCCAACGAAAGCCCCATCCTGGTCATCACCCTACCCAGCGTGGACGCACTTAACCGGGAGATTCAGTCGCGCACTTCTCATGTCTCCTCGCCGAAAGAAAGCAAACCCATTTCACCGGATGTCTTCCGCGCCAACATCGTCCTTGCCTCTTTTGAGCCAGAAGCAGTCCAGCCCTACGCCGAGGACTTGTGGGACTCGCTACATATCATTGACAAGCGTGGCCGGGCACATGCCTTTGACATGCTGGGAGCGTGTCGTCGGTGCTTTATGATCTGCATCGATCAGGATACCGCTGAGAAGAGGGAAGAGCCGTTTGTCACGCTCTCGAAAACGAGACGGTTCGATGGAAAGGTGTTCTTTGGGGTGCATATGGGGCTTGCTGAGGGGGCAGAGGGAGTGCCAACGATCAGGGTTGGGGATACGGTTGCTCCTTCGTATGACTGAAGACAGCAAGCGGACAGTTTGAGGGTAGTGTAAGCGTAGAGTTGAGTTGGCGTCGGTCTGGGGAAGATGGTTAATGTTGGTGCATGGGTTCAAGGGGTGTTAATGGAGTTGTTAGTGCAGGGGACTTGTGTTTTGAGCATGATGTGGAGTCGGTATGAATGAAGCAGAAAACGGCACGTTTGTTTTTCACTGCATTTTCTGACTAGAAGAATCGAAATGAAACTATGGTGAAGCCTACGGATACTATTAAAAGATATTTCTTCCGTGGGGAATCTGCAGGGTAGGCAGACAGCCGCGTTCACCTGGCTGGTTTCTGCTGGCGTTTGACTCCTTGACTTGGGTACCAGGTTAAACCGTCCAAGTGTACGAGAGGTGAGCGATCAATTCAGCTGGACTCCAGGTCTTGCCGCTCACAAAACCATCACCTCATTCCCCTCTATATAACTGTATCAATAATGATCGGCACTTCAGACTCTCGTGGTCATCCGCTCCTTTCTGTGTTGGTTCCAATCAGCTTTTCGATTCCTTCTGCTCCCGTCCGGATGCAGGGATCTCGGGAAGATCCGTTGTGTTTGGGCAACTGGATGCAAACAAACTGCGAGTGGGATTTTAGTCTGTGCGTGGCTGGCTGGCTGGCTGGCCCCGGATTTTTTTTGGAACTTTGGGCACTTTTGAATTTTTGTTTTTGTCGCCTTTTCCCCGACTTTTTAACGCGCGCTTTGCTGCGTTTTCTTATGGATTCGTTTCCCCTGTCGTCCAAGTCCTGATGTAACATGACAACCACCACGCGTAATCGTGTATCATCATCGCTAGCTCCTCTCCTACCTCACTGTTTCCTTTCCTGGAATTCCCTGACGCTAACGCTATGACCACGGCCAACCTCACCCTTGGGTCCGGTACAGACCCCGCCGCGGACCCAACGACCACGACGCTCTCCATACCCCCCGACGTCTTCTATGACCGTCAGTTTAAGGCTGCCTTTGAAACCGCGCATGCTTCTGGCCGTCTGAAACCCCTCGTCTTCCCTATCTCCTTTCTCGGCAGTGTCATCCTGCCCGTCCTCTACCTATCTGTCCCGCATACTACTCGCCCATGGCTCTACCGTCTGCGCTGGGCCGTCGCTGCAGCCGTTGTGGCCCTCAATGTCCGTCTCATGCAGACGACGTCGGCTGCTAATGAAGCTATCGCCTACGGTACGGGATTAATAGCTGTCTGGGGCACTATCTGGGCGCTGAGGATGCTTATATTCACGCGGCCGCAGTGGGAGGCAGCGAGGATTGTGCGAGTCCCCAAGGGAGAAGCAGAGGAGGGACGTGAAAAAAAGGTTGTCAAGGCCGACGTGGCCCTCGACGAGTCCGTCGCCGCCGCCCTGGAAGACTACGACTACGTCTGGCAGCCGTATCCTGCCAGAGCACCATTCTTGACTCGCCTGGGCTGGTCGATAGACTTGTTGATCTGTTTTCGAGGCGCGGGTTGGAACTTGGCCATCTCGTCTATTCCACAGCCCCCTCCCCCGTCACCTCGTCTTTTCCGATCTAAACAGCCCATCCTCGTCCAGATTGCGTCCATTCCCCTTCACTCTCGAACGGGAATCTTCCGTTCGCAGACCTATGCTTCCTTCCTCCGCGACCGCCTATTCCGAATGCTTGTTTCCTGGATGGTCCTTGACGTACTCACCATCACCCTTCGTAAGGACCCCTACTTCATCTTCGGACCCGAGCCGGTCCCCAGTAACAATAACCCCTTCCCATCCATCCTCCCCAGCGACTTGATGGCCCCTACGGTACCCGAATTTCTTCCCAACCTTCCTCTCAAACAGTATACTCTCCCACTCCTCCGCAACGCCTGCGCCCTCGCAGGCATCTGGTCCGGCCTGGAATTTTACACCTCGATCGCCCAGCTAGCCTTCGTTTTTCTCCCGTTACTTCTCGTCCCTCGCCGGTTGCGGGGGGCTTGGTGGCCGGGAACCGATCTCTGGGCGAACCCCTCATTATTTGGAAACTTTGTGAGCTGCGTGTTGGATAAGGGGCTCAGGGGGTTCTGGAGCGGTTGGTGGCATCAAACCTTCCGAGCAGGGTTCCTCGCTGGGCCCCAATGGGCTTTAGCAAAGGGACAAAGCAAGCACAAGCATGGACATGGGGAGTTCGATGCGACTGCTGTGATCCAGATACTTTGGGCGTTTCTTCTTTCCGGGCTGTTGCATGGTGCAGGCGGGCACACCTCGTCTCGTGAGAATACTGTGCTTTGGGAACCAGTGATGTTCTTCATGTTGCAGGGCGCTGGTGTGTTGCTTCAGACATGGATCGCCCGGCTGGCGAGGCCGGTCATGGCTGGATGTGGAGTATCTCGGACATGGCGGCGCGTGGGTAACTTGCTGTTTGTGCTGGCCTGGCTTCATGTAACAGCTTGGTGGCTGATCGACGACATGAGCCGTGCGGGTCTTTGGCTGTTTGAGCCGGTTCCTATGTCGTTCTTAAGAATAGCTGGGTTCGGGAGTAAGGGAGATGAGAACTGGTGGCGTTGGGGTGGAAGATATGGGTTCAGGTAGTATACCGCCCCAGATGGGAGATGGTGGGAGAGTGGATTCATGTTGTGATACCTGAGCTTTGTTTAGAAAATCGAAATAATGTCAGGTTGCTGGTTTGGAGACAGACAGACGCTGTTCGTACCGTCCAGAGCGTCAATGATAAGGATTTTGTGGTATTAATAGACAAAAGTAAAGAATAGACTCCTCCGTGGCCCTTGAGTCTCATTCCATGTCCTACTTTTGAACTTAATGCAGTTCCGATTACGTTGCCTGCCATACAACCCGCTAGCTCGTCGTGTTGCTACAAAGTCAAATCACTCCAGCATTCCCCGACATCCTACTCACTTGACTCAACCCTCCAATGAGGAAAAACCAAACACCAATCTTACCATAACATTATGAAAACTAGAAGTGACAGAGGAGGATGGTATCCAAAACTAGAAGTCAAAACCGAAAGTAGATATCTTGTCACACAATCTGAATCTCTATCCTTTTGGTTTACTGTCCTGTCCACTCCGCAGATGGCACCATCCCCTCGAATGTGTTAAACCCGAGCTGGCCTGTCTCTGGGTCTGTAGGGAAAAGCATATTGATTGCGTCCTGCATATATGTCTAGATTAGCACTCATACACACACACCGATCATCACCGAGATAAACTTTAACAGAAGAACTCACCCAATCAATCTCCATCGCATTAACCGGCTGTCCCTGGCCGCCTTGCAAACTCAGACTCCCATGTCGACTCTGCGTCCCTCCTTGCCCTTGCTGCCCCTGAACAACCCCGTCACTGGCACTGGTAGTGCTGTTCTCGGGGCTGGCGGCGACCGTTCCCGGAGGAGGGGGCATCCCCCAGAGGGCTTCGCCGTTGGACACGCCGTGGAAGACCATTTCTGGAGATGAACCCAGATGATGGGCTGGCGGGAAGGGGAAAAAGGTTGCTGCGGCGGCGGAGGTGAGGTCGATGTGAGGGGCATGATGGGGATGGGGATGGTGTGAGGGTGCTGGGGGGATGTGGATTGGATGTTGTTGTTGAGGAGGAGGAGCATTGGTGTGCGCTGGGAGGTGTTGCTGATGGGCGTGTACGGGTCCAGCGGGTAGTCCTTCCATTACTATACCCATCATAGGTGGAGGAAGAACCTGTTGAAGAGCTGATGCTGGCATGCTGGGATAGTTGGCTACTTGAAGAGAGCGATGGACTTGCGGTGGAGGAGGTGGTGGTGGAGGGGGGGCGATGGGTTGTGTGCTTTGGTATTGCGAGTGAGGATGAACTTGAGGGACTGGCTGTTGAGAGGATTGTGAGTCTTGAGAAGGTCGTTGGGCCTGCTGAAGTGGTTGCTGCTGCTGCTGGGTTTCTTGCTTCGGCTCAACTTGCTGTTGCCTTTGTTGCTGCTTTTCCTTTTCATCTTGCCCGGGCTGTTGTTTCTGCCGGTGCTGCAGAGACGCTGCCGGCGGCGGAGCGTTCGACGACGGCGGCGAGTCCTTGACAGCCTGTTTTCCAGGGACTGCCCTTGCAATGGTAGTCGGGGCACGTACGCGACGCATTCCCATGTAGATGCTCGTCTTTCCCATAATCTCGGCCAGCAGCTTGACGATCTTTTCATCCCGAGGCATGTTGGGATCCAGGTTAAAGACCCAGTCCAGGCATGGCCAAATGCGCGGGGCGTGCGTGCTGTTAGGCCGGTAATACACCTCTGTCGCCAGCAACAGGGCGATCTGGTATTGCTGGTAGGCGCCCAGGTACCAGGCCCAGTCACGAAACAGGGCGTTGCTCTCCAGCTTGATGGCGATTTCGACGATAAAGATGCCGCTTGTAACTAGCAGGCCGTGTAGACGGTCAGGCAGCGGGTTGGCCGTGTTGCTGTGGTACGGATGCAGCACCATGGCGTGCAGGCGGTACATGAGCAGCTGCATAACCAGCTTGGTGTACTGCTGGATGGGCACGCGCTCATCGAAGAAGCGATTGTACTTGTCCATTAGCCGCCGTCGGAACTCCTCGATCTTGGTCAAAACTGCAGTGATCGTTGTCTTGCGCAGTTCCAGATTGCGTCGGTCCTGCCAGATGCTACGCATCATCTCGTTAATCTCGAAACGGATTATGGACAGCAAGGCCGGCGTCCAGCGCTCGGCTGGAGGAGGGCTCTCGGTTGTGTCTGCCCGCAGGTCCGTTTCTTCACAGTTAAGGGGCAACTTCGTGTCGTACTCGCCGCGTCGGATGGCCGGTCTGGGGCCCTGGGCTTCGCATGTGCGAATATCCAGGAAGCAGATCTGATGCCAGATCAGCCGCCGCACCTCGGTCTCGACTGCACTGAAGTCGAACGCCGAACCATCGCGGTGCAAGCCCATACACTCAGCCATACGGATAGCAGCCCCAACAAGCACCGAATGGCCTCGAGAGACCTCATCGCGGCAGAGTGGAAGCTGTCGTGCATTAGTCACTGATGGTCCACGGATGAAACATAGAGTATGCAAAGGACCCAAAACGTGGATGGCTTCTCTCGACTTACCAGATACATCACAAACCCCTGAAGTGTTTCCAGGCTCGTGGACCCCAGAAAACCAGCCTTGCTGAGTGCTGTCTCAGTGCCCAGCTTTGTCTGATTGATTAGCTGGTTCGCGGTATAGCCAAACTTTCCAGCAAAGGCATCATCGATAGTCACCGATGCGCTGAACCAAGCGGCAAATATGACTGCCTGTGTCGAAGCTCGCGGCACTACGTGATTGTTCACGTCTTCCCAAAACGACTGGTAGACGCGGTCAAAGGATGGTCGATGCACACAACGTGCAATTGGATGCACTGCTTCGTAGTAGCGCGCCATCAGGCTGTCGGCCAACTCTTGGTCCAGCAGCATGTCCCAAAAATCGTGCAGCTCGCTGCCCTGCCTGAACAAGTAGCCACTACGAGGAGGTTTGAGATAGCTATCACCAGGTCGGAGAAAGTCCGGGATCGCATCCGGCAGCTCGTCAGCGTCGGCAGAGAAGGTGGCATAGAAAGCTTTTTGGGTGTCGGCGATACCAGCTTGAATCTACGGAGTTAAGCAGGGGGCTATGCGAATGAGGGGAAGAATAAGCCAGGGACATACCTCCTCTGAGAGTCTCGGCCGGTTAAGGCCACCAATCCGTTCTGTGATCCTCATCCTCCCAACCCGGATCCCAAGATCGATCAGGTCGTCTGTTCCGCTGCCATCTGAGTACCCCTCGTAAGTCAGATCCAGCGCCACCATCGGCGTGATTTGCAGATCTCCCTCGTCGCCCCCATATTCTCTCTCAACTTCATCTGCTACAATATTTGCTCCCTTTCTCTGTCGTCTTCTCGAATGGTGGTATCTCGCACTGTGTCCCTTGCTTATGCCCTTCCCCTTTTCACCTGCGCCTGCACCTTGATCAGCGCATTTTCCATCTGCTTCCCCTTCAGGGTCTTCTTCATCACCATCGCTATCCCCATCGTCGCTTCCTCCTCTCCGTCTCCTCAGCCTTTGAAGGCCGTTGTCATTGACACTACTTCGCCCGCTACCGATGGAATAGCCCACAGCGCCACAACAGCTCCTGGCTGCCACAGCTGCCACGGCGACTTCCCTCTCCAGCTGTCTCTCAATCGACCCAACCTGCTCCTTGACTTCTGTCAGACGCTTCTGTCCCAGCTCGCTCAGATGATCGATGTAGACGCAGCCGCGGCCAAAGCGCTCGCAGTTGTAGCAGGGAGAGGCCTTGGAACATTTCAGCTTGCGTCGACGACATTCCAGGCAGGACTGGATCATGCGCATACGCCGACGAATGGGTTTGGGACTTGGAGGAGGGGGGGGTAGGGGGGTTGGAAGATCTGGGTCGTGGATGTGACGATGATGGTGCTGGTGTTGGGTTGAATTTGTGAGAGGGAGGTGGTATGTTGGGTTAGCTGACTGGTCGGCCGGAAAGTGAGCTTCGCGGCCATTGTTGTCGTCAGCTGAATTTGTAGCCGTCACTGGCTCAATCAGATTTGAGGTAGATGGAGCAGGTGTGGTTGAACTTGGCAGAGACGGGAGTGCTGGCATCGCTGCCAAGCTGTTTCGGCGCGGCTCCAGCGGCCCATAACTACCGGTGACATCGCCTACATTGGCTTCGACGGCAAGGGGGGCAATCCGTACGGAATGTTGGGGCGAAACAACGACTGTGCCCCCTACATCGCCTTGGCTCTGCCGACCCGGTGCCGTCGTCGCGGGATGTGCTTGGTAAGGGGCAGCCATTGGCATCGCTGTAGTGCTGTGGTATGGGAGGGAGGACCGGGTTGGAATCCCACTGGCTGAGTCGTGTGGCGCAACCTTTCCGAGTGTTCTTTGACCGATAGGTTTTGTCGTGACTTGTGCCAGGACTAAGTCTTCAGATATTGGTGTAGGTAAAATTTCCTGATTTGGGAAGCCTAATGGATGATAGGATCGTCAGAGTAGTTAAACGGGGGCTAAGCGCCACAACACCGGTGTCGAGGTGGCCCTTGGCCTCATCTATATAATGGGTAGGCATATATATTTCTGAAATGAGAGAGCAAAAGCGAACGGTCGCGCTTTCTGTATGTCGATTCGCGGTATGAACGGTCTTCGTTCGGCCTGATACTGTTCAGTTCTCGTGATCTTCAGTGCCAACGCCTTGATACGAGCGACAGCAGCCGCAGAAATCAGTACCTGCAGTCTTTGTATGGGCACACGGCACTGAGCTCGTCAGCAAGAACAGCAACAAGCGCAGAAACCTGCTTCCGGAACGTAACTGCCGCTCTTCCGGAGCGCCGCTTACAGGAAGCTATCGATCAAACTAACAGTGTCTGTTCACCACTACCGGCCTTTGCGGAATCCGTTGAGTCGGGTTGCTGCCTGAGCTCCCCGGTGGGAGGTGGCATGTGTGAGACAGAAACAACAGTCCAACCAGCGGGGTTCAAAATCTTGCTCGAGGGAAGAAGAGGACAGGGACTCGGGAGATAGGAAGGCGAGGATGTCAATTGTGTGAGCAGGCAAGCCGAAAATGCCACACGACCGGACTAGAAGCGACGGGCCGATGGATCAGAAACGATGCTTGCAGGGTTAAAATCGATCGACGTCGATTATCGGGGCTTGAGAGCGGCGAGCTGCACAACACCGGCCAGAATGTTGTTTTCAAGTGGGTAGACAGCGACAAGATGGCGTTTTGGTGACAGAGAGACGTGTGAGGGGTCTGCAGGACGGGGACTGGCAGCAGTATGGTACAGTAACAGCACAAAAATAAAAGAGAATGGTGAGCGATATCTAGATGTCCGGCGAATCAAGACCAGGACCGGAGCGAACAGCAGCTGACCGGCAGCAGGGCTGGGTCAGACATGCAGACAGGCGAACTAGTGTGGCAAACGTGTTCCTGGCTGTGCAGGCGCCGAGTACTTATGACGCTTTTGGGCCTGTGTAGGAGTTCTTTTGACTTCGCCGTGTATGTTTATGACGATGTCGGGGTGATCCCGTCTACCTGGCACTCGAGATGGCCCGGATCGATGCCCAAGACCGCCCTAGCTGAGGAACTGGCAGGGTGGTTGGAGTATCCAGAAGATGAGAGATAATGACTGCACAGGCCGGGATGGTTTGACTCTGACTTGGGGCCACAGCAGGGTGCATGAAGCTGCAGCATGCCCCGGGGGGAGCAAGAAGCAGGAAGCAGGCCGACGCTGAGCACTCCCTGGGAGAATTACGGGCCGGACCTCGCCAGCTCGCTTTGGTTTGTCGTGCTGCTGTTGACGTGCTCTAGAGTAAAGTCTGCTCTTTCTTTTTCGGCCTCTTTATGCAGTGTCCTTGTCCTGTATCCTGACTGTTCATTATTCAACTTCCAACATCTGGTTCATCTGGTAGTGTGCTATGTATGTTGGGAGCTTAGATGGCTTCTCTCTCAGTGAACAGTTCTAACCCTGGTGTCCTAAGCAGATAGGTGGCGCGTCGCAGAGCCTGGCGGCCATTCCCGGGAACACACGAGACAGCGCAGGCTTGTCATTATGAGGAGCACCCCCTGAGCGACCTTATCTTCGTGTCCCCTTATACGGCGGTTTCCGCTGCCCGGTTTGCTTGAATAACGAGGCTGCTCGTCTAGTCTACTAGTTCCGCCATGCTCATTCACGTCACAGACCAGCTGAGCTGGGCTTGTACAGTGCACTCTGGCCCGGCAAGTTAGTTGGCAGGATGGGGCTAGTTGCTGACTCAAGCGCCCTCGTGTCACATACTCGATGCCGACGCTTGGTTGGCAAAGGACCCTGACCCTTGCTTGATTGCTTGCTTTACTGACTGCCTGATTGCTGGCTTGCGTGTCCCGTCTTGTTCATATCCTATCCGTTGGTCCACGAGTATTCACTTGTTGACTTATAGACGACTGCTGCCTTTTTGATTCTTTACAAATGTAAATTAATACTGATAGTACCAGGCGGACTGAAGCTGGCAGGACCAGGCCATTTTTAAGTTGCTTCATCAAACCTAGTCTTTAGTAGGTTCTGGTGATGTCTCGCACTGGCTACGGCTTAGCCGCCAAACACAGAGAGGTTGGATAAGCTTCGGATATGCATGTATTTGGGCTGCGCGAGGGCTTTGTGACTGAGATCGAACGGTAGCGGCAGGTCAAATAATAACAAACCAACGCTTCCTGTCTCTCGTGACCCTTCCGTTGCCACAGACTACTCATCCTGAAACTGCACCATTGTCCGGAGCTGATTAACTTAGTGTCTTGCCGGGGAGCTCTGACTAAATGTTCTTCCTGATTGGCAGCAGCTTGTGGTGACTCTTAATCTCCCAAGAATATCCTGACAGCTCTACAAGCAAACTGCGAGAGATCGAAGCATGGTCGATGACGATCAAGTCTCCCAGTTAAGTCGAGCATGTGTACCCTTGGATGGTGCGTATGGCTGTCCTAAACCGTTGACAGCATTCTATCGTCTTCCTTCCTTGCTTGCTCTATATTAGGCTCTCTGTGCTGGCCTTGCCCGACCAGCGGGAAGGTAGACTCTTCGCTCGCGGCCGGACGGGACGAGATACTCCCGAGATCGCCGGTCAACTCTCCATGCCTGTTTTTCCCACTCTCCAGCCTCTGTTTCTGGGGGCCTTTTACGAGCCACAAACCAGAAAACTGCCTGCCTGCCACTTGGTAACAGTTGAATGCTTCCATGGCGCACAAACCACCGTTTGGGAGTGGCGTGAGAAGAGATATCCAACTGGAAGCCATATTTTTGTGCGACTGTGGCTTGCCAGATTGGGATTAATGCCTGCTAGCCAAAGAGCAAGATTTAAAGCATTTTTTTGTGAGCTTAGTCACGAAGACGCTGGGCTACTTAAAAGAAGATAGTTTCTTGTACTCCTCAAAGAGAGGCAAAGCTTGGCCAGGTCAACAACGACAACAACCCCTATCGTATGCTGAGATACACCCCCTTAAGCTTCTCCTGTCTTCTGTCGTCTTCTTCCAGAGAGCTTGTTATTCAGGCACCTATGTGGTGTCCAGGACTGTCCTTTCGGCTAGATCTGTGCGGAGAAGGCAGCACAGGCTGAGACATGTCATCTGTTGTCTTTTCGCTCCGGAGACCGTGTATAGTGAGCATCCGGAGGGGGCGTGGGGGTTTGTCGTGCATAAACTTGTCTCTTCCTCTGTTAACACACATGCATGTTGTCCCATCACTTGACGATATGGGATGTCGAGAATCAGTGGGCAGCAGCAGCATCGAGGTTAGGTCCCATCAGAAAGGAAGGTCGTAAACAAGGCGTACGACTGCAACACTCCCCGTTCAACGACCCAGACTGTATGCTGCCTCCCCGCGTCTCAGCAGGCTACCGTCGGGATGTGACGCTGAATACAGTGCAACAACCGTGACTACTAGTTTTTTGTTTCTTGAGTTCCGAGCTATTCAGTTAGGGTCGCTCAATAAACCAAGGTTTTAGTTCGAGGAGCAAAGGCAATCGCATGGCTTGAACAAAAACAGTAGCCTTCCTTTTGCCGTAAGAACGACGTCTTGCTAGAAGCATCATGGATGTGACATATTGATAGTTTAGTGTCACCTAGTTTTGGGCTTGTGTACGACCACAAACTGCAGTCGGTTTTTGATCACTTGTTCACAGCAGAAACTAAGGCCAGAAGAGGAAAAGTCAGAGAGCATTCTGAAAAAGACGAGGAAACAGCAGCCGGCATACGTAATGTAAAACACACATCCTGGCTCATCTGGACTTCACTTCCTTGGCCATAGACCTGTCCTCTCGGCCACACTGCATAAACATCGATCTGGCCCATGGTTGGCTTATCCGGAGTGGTGTGGAGAACGGGAACGAAAACAGCAGGATCTCTCCTTTCTTCAGATCACCAAGAGCGCGGAATCTGAGAGGACTGCGAGTGAGACATGCATGGCATCTGGTGGACCAACACAGATAGACAGGGAAGGCAGCCTTGGAATAAGACGAGTGAGTGTGATGAAAATCGCTTGCTCTATTTTAGGGCCATCGGAACACACACGATGACAACTGGGAGTGTGCGACTACCTAGTAGTCAGCTCAGCATATGGGGCAGCGTAATTCGTCAACTAGACATGGATGTAATCTAGTCGGTCCATTTAAACCCCCCACTATCCTGTTCTCTGGAATTCTGCGGAGGAACGAGACTCAGAAGCGAGCTTCACCATATCCCATGCTCAACCACCACCGCTTCAATCTGGACCTCCATTGTCTCAGAATGAGGCGACAAGAGAATGCGATTTGGATGCCGTAGTGCCTTTCGACAATGCTGAGGAACCATAACAGGCGTTTGGTTCTCCCGGGTTGATGCCGTTGCATATCCCTGATAACCACACGGTAGATGTTCTCAATCACCCTGATCGGGGGCTCGCGTTTGATGGCCCTGATGAACAGGTAGCACTGCGAGACATGACGGAATGCCACCCGGTCGGATATGTGAGTGGCCTTAACAAACGCATCTGATACCTTCGCTGCTAGCTCAGCCCTTTGTTGTCCGTATGCACCTCGTTGGTGCTGCAGCTTCTCGGCCAAAGTTGTTTTTCTCCCATCCATCCTGTAGATTCCAAGAGCCCGCCAGATCATCCTTGGCGGAAGTCGCGGATCGAGCACAATGGCATCAATGTATTTTTCAAACACTCCAGGATCAAATCTGTCAGGCGTTCCAGGCTTCCGTAGCTTGCGCCAATACAGTTCTTTTAGCCGTATTGCCATGCGATGGTTATCGCATACGAGAGCTAGCTGCTGTAGCATGTCCTTGGTCACTTTCTTTGAAGGCGTGTAATGTCGGAGAGACCAAAAGACTTCCCTTGTGCGGCCCAATTTAGCCATGAGCGTCCAACAACTGGTATATAGCTTAGTCACATGGTCGGGGGTTCCAGACCAATGAGCCCCTATCGCTGCGAGTAGTCTGGCAAAAGCTGTGTTATTTGGGCCTCGCCGGTATGCGTTATAAAGAACCCGACAGCGCTCCTCAGATGCCAGGTACCCATGACTCCGCCAGTGAAGGAATATCAATGCGCACAACTCCGTAGCTGTGATCGGCTTCATTGGCAACGATGCCTGGGAAAGAGCAACAATGCTGTCAAAGAAAAAGGTTTCGGAAACGTTGGGTAGCTGGGCAAGGGTGAGGAGCCAGCAGGATCGCAGCGTTCGGCAACTCTTTTCCATTTTGGATGCTTGCTCAAGGACAAGCTGGTTGGCCTGATGGAGGAAGCTGTCCACTTCCTGTTGAGGAAGAAGCTGCAGCATCCGCACGACTGTTTTGGGGTGACGCAAGAGCCACGGCATGTTTTCTGGATCGCAATGCAGACCTGCATCAGCTAGCAGAAGTTCCATGGTATTAAATGGGACGAGCTTCTTATCAGCGCCAGCCCAAGTAGAGAAGAAGGAACTGAGGAGTCGGAGTAGACCTTCTGCTATCGGTGGGCGGTCGGTTTCAGGAAGGACTTCTAGAGCGTCGGCAAAGTAGTTGACCACGCGGCAGAGCTCGTCGTCCGCAAATGGCTTTCTTGACAATTGGAGAAGCATGGTATTCCACAGCCGTGGATCCAGCATGGTAGGCGAGAACACGGAGGAAGTTGCCGAACCCCGGACGATAGCCCAGCAAAGGTCCAGAGCGGCTTTCCGACCGTAAGGGCACACTGAGGACTCCGTAATCGCAAAAAGCTCAACGACCAAGGAATATATCTTTTCCGAAGGGACCAGTCCGAGGTATATATGCTGTCTGAGCTTCTTAGCGATCGCCGTGATACGCCTCTTAACCTCGAAACCCCTCCGCTTCTGGACAGCTAAGCGGACGGCAGACATATCAAACTCGAGGGATGCCTGAACTTGTGCTGTATCTGTAACCGGGATATCGAGCGTTTCAGGAACCGCAGGGAATTCTTGGAAATCATCTACGAGCCTTTGTTGAGGACCTAGCCACTGCCGCACCAAGTCGGCCACACCAATGTCGTCGTAGGGAAAGCGGGATCGATTATGTTCGGCAGGACTTGAAGACCATAGCGACGGTGGCTGCCATGTCCAATGCGACAGATCTAGGGGCACCGGAAACATCCAGGGAGCGGGAGTTGGAGGCATGAGCTGGGTGCTAGCATCGCCCATGCGGCGCTTCCCCAGCCGACGCTGGCTCTCCAGCGGGCCAGGGATATGGGAAAGGCTTCGGTTCCATGCCCGGGAGACAGAGCAATACCGGTCGAAGGCGCTAACAAGCAGGCTATCGGTAATCCACACCGAGTAAGCCTGGAGGTTGGGAGCCACGACGGGGCGCTGGAGCGAGCGGCAGCACTTCGACATGGGAGCCTTCATTGCCGGGAGACGCTCTCTAAGGGTCGATGAAGGGGGCGCTGCAGGGACAGATCGTAAATCGACCCATTCGGAAAAAGCTTCATAGGGGAGTTTGGCCGAAGAGAGCGGCGTCGGAAGGGCCAATGCCTCTCGGCTCGTCGACGATCGACGAGGAAAGGTCGCAGACTGAGGCAAAAGACGCAGCTCAGTTGCGGCTCGTGAGCTTCTGCCACGGCCTTGGCACTGAAATATGGAGGGCCAGTGAGCCACAGGAGACATCGGGTATTGGCCCAGAGGTGTGGCTGGTATCCACGTATGCACCCCACTTGCCCCTGCAGATGTGGCTAGATCGATGAGAAACGCGGCCCCGCTTCCGAAGCTCGGTTGCCCCGCGTTGGCTCGGGGCATCTTGGTCAACTTGTGTGGGGCTTTCCCGGCCCCGACTCATCTTCTGCCGAGCCTCCGACACGGACGTGAGTGTGGACGTCTGGCATCTTGGAGGTCAACAGCAACAACAATGGCGGACCAGGACTTTGCCCCTCTGCAGAACGACCTACTCTTGAGGGCAGCATGGGGTATGTCTTGCCTTATGAAGGGTTGGGAGTTGCGGGGGAGAAGAAGAGCGAAAGGGAAAATGACAGAAAAGAAGAACGCGCTGCTGACATCTCAGGCCAAACCGTCGAACGTCCGCCTATCTGGGTGATGCGGCAGGGTGAGAATTAGCCCCATAATTGTCCATCAATCGCCAATCCTGATGTTCGTCCACTGACTACGACACCTAGCCGGTCGTTATCTGCCCGAGTACCATGAGGCCAAGGGCAACCGCGACTTCTTCGAGTGCTGCCGAGACCCCGAAGTCGCGTCCACGCTGACTCTGCAGCCAATTGAGCGCTATGCTGGTCTCATTGATGCTGCAATTATCTTTTCCGACATTCTGGTAGTGCCCCAAGCTATGGGCATGATCGTTGAAATGGTCGACAAGAAGGGCCCACACTTCCCCAACCCCCTACGGAGTCCTGGAGACCCTCAGTACGCCGAGATCATGCAGCGCCAGGTCGACGTTGCTGCAGAACTCGACTACGTTTACAAGGCAATTACCCTTACCCGCAAGAAGCTCAATGGTCGCGTGCCCTTGTTTGGCTTTTGCGGCGCCCCTTGGACCCTCCTGTGCTACATGGTAGAGGGCGGCGGCACGAAGTTGTTTAAGGAGAGTAAGACATGGATATATAAATATCCTGAGGAGACAAAGGCCCTCCTTCAGAAGATTTCCGAGGTCTGTGTTGAGTATCTCGCACTTCAAGTCAAGGCCGGCGCCCAGGTAGGTCCCTCACCGTCTAACCCGGCCATCTTCGCACGCTTGTAGAGCCTGCTGGCTAAACCACGCCCCCTTAGATTATTCAAGTTTTCGACTCATGGGCTGGCGAGCTGTCCCCTGCATCATTTAAGAAGTTCTCCCAACCTTACCTTGAGTACATCGCCAGAAACCTTCCCCGGAGACTTAGGGAGATGGGGCTGGAACCCGTCCCCATGGTGGTCTTCCCCAAGGGTGCATGGTACGCCCTTGATGCCGCATGCAACATGGGCTACAATGTTGTTGGACTTGACTGGCTGCATGACCCGGCTGAGGCCGTGAAGACTGTTGGTGAGCGGCCGATTGTCATTCAGGGTAATGCAGACCCTGGTGTTTTGTATGGCTCTCGGGCTGCCATTACAGAGGCGGTTGAAAATATGGTAAAAGGCTTCGATTGGAAGAACCGCAGGCGAGGTTGGATTGTGAATCTTGGACATGGTAAGTTTTTCTTTTCGCAGATGTCTTTTAAATAGGTTGCTGATATCACATATCATATAGGAGTTACACCATTCGTCAATCCGGATGATTTGAGATTCTTCTTTGAAGAGATCCATCGCCTGACAAAACTGGATGAACAGCAATAGAACATTAAATTATTCTTTCCGTTGTACAATATCTCCATAAGAATCGAAAGTCTTTGGACAGACTATCTATCCTCCCCGCGGGACATAATTACAACCGGCTGATTATGGATCCAGAACCAAGTTTGTCTAGATGAACCATAGCCCTGGTCCTTTCAGCAAGATGTTTTCGATTGACTGATTTCGCCGAACTTACCATGTCACGTTCCAGACAACTCTCGCTTCAGTACTGTTGGCCAACGCCTTGCTCGCGTGATTCATCATACCAATACAGGCAGACATCCATCCGTCTTTGGCGTTATTCTTGAGGTATTCGTATGCAAGCTTGCAGCAGACTGCTTTGGCCAGCCCAAGGCGTCGATATTGTTCCTACCTTGTTAAGCGATTGTCTGGTATTTAAAATGTCACGGGATCGACATCCTACCTCAACATAGCAGCCAATTATGTCTCCGTCAATACCTGTGGAGATCTCGTCAGCTACGCAGACATATAACGAGTGAATATCAGACTTGGGAGACATCCACTTACTCACAAATGCCCATGCGATAAGTCTTCCCTCGGCAAGACGAACACCCATACTGGGCAACGTCAACAAAATGTCTCTAGGTCAGGTTAGCCCACGCGTTCATCGCTGGCTCCTTCAACCACTTCATCTCAGAGATATGCACTCACTTTTTACGCCTCCTCACGATCTTACTGAGCACCAATTCCATATCCTCTTCCTGCACGTTATCCCACTTCATCCCCTCCGGCAGGGGTATTTCAATAGGGATTGAGGACAAGTCCTTCACCTGTATTGCCCACCTCTCCCAGACTCCCAACCCTCCCACGATGCGGGTTTCCTTTTCCACATTTTCAACGTAGTCCAGCATCACGTCGCGCGATCGCAGAGCCATTGCCGTAGCGACATGGAGAGGGCCAACCTGGATAAGTGAATCCCTGGAGCCTTTGGCGTTGCCCCAACCACGGTAGTTTACTGAAAGAGCGATTTCCTTGATCCGGTGAAAAAGTGCAAGGACGAGGTTGACTTCCCTCTGCGCTTCTTCACTTTCTTCTAATTCTGGTTCTTCATGTTCTTTTGCGTACGCCAATCAGTGCGCTGTCCTTGGGCTGGTTTGGGGAGGGGTATATATATCTACCATCAAGAGTCAAGCATACACCATGTCGATCCTCCAACGTGCAGTACACAATGCACTGCGACTCCGGCTTGCGCGAGAGATCGACATATGCAGCTGCGAATGGTCCCGAATGGTTGTACACGCTGTCCTCAGAGTACGTTCCCCCGTCCGGAAAACAATAACGGGCAAACAAGATTCGCCCTCCGCAGAGCTCGTTACTCTGCGCTTTCTGCTGTCTTTTTGCAGCAAACTGGAAGCAACGAAATACTAGAAGGGAATAAGGGAGATGAGATTCAAGAAGGGCTAGAAGTTTTGGAGATGGGTTGGTTGATTCTGAGAGGAAAATGTGATGTGAAAGCTGGAGAATGTAGTTTGAAGAGACGGACATCCTTAGGCCAAGAGCTTCGGGGAGGGGAACTCAGAACAAGGAATAATATGAGCAACTATACACAAGTGCCATCTGGCAAGTCTCAGGCGGCTAGATGATGGGTTGATGAATTTCTTTATATAAGTGTCTGCACGGCCAAACCATATCTCGGTATGTTTAACTGTAACAACGTCATCTGCGTCAAGACCCATTCGGTCGCCGAAATGCTGGAACCGGCCGGGGAGAACGTCTATTAGATCGTCGAGAATCTAGGCTCTAGAAGGTAAGGCCCAGTCTGACCGCCGCATCTTCCCTTGCCGCTGGAAGAAGTACGAAAAGGTGGGTATTGAGAATTGGTTTCAATGAGACCTGCGTGTTACAGTAGAGGACTAAACTATCTCTTAGAGAAGCCCCGTTAAGGACATCCTTTTCACACAGATAGTCAGGCTTGACAGGTTGACAACATATTAGATGTCTTATTCATATACTGTGGCCGAGGTCTTAGATGCGCCATATCAGATGTCCCATATCCATCGAGGCGGATGAGGGAAATGGTTGTCCTGAGAGGACCCTCATGTCAACATTGTGATCAGCGTCTTAAGTCGTTTTCGGGAGCTCCTAGTGAGGTAAGGACATCTTCGGGCGGATACGAAACATGTGGAGTATAGTAGATCAGAGAAGGTTTGGACCAGTAATGGGAAGAGAGAACCCAAAATTGCATTCTCACATCTCTTATGCACTCCTATGGCTAGAGTGTGTAGTCTTTGAAATGAAGCCCCATAGATGCCCCTTTGTCATGAAGATCGACCGCTTCCAGCTACAAGACAAACATAACAACCAGTTCTTGCCACAA
This sequence comes from Thermochaetoides thermophila DSM 1495, assembly GCF_000221225.1. Taxonomy (NCBI): domain Eukaryota; kingdom Fungi; phylum Ascomycota; class Sordariomycetes; order Sordariales; family Chaetomiaceae; genus Thermochaetoides; species Thermochaetoides thermophila. The sequence continues at coordinate 1,318,858 of NW_006383036.1, forward strand.
CCCAACGCCAAAACCCCCTGGGTATGTTATCACGAGAAACAAAATCCGCACCCAAACATTCGGCTCCCCGAGAGATGAAGTCCACCCGAGATGATGTGGAGACCGTGACTTATCCCAACAACCCTTCTTTGCCGAACATCAACGCACCCTCCAGGAACCCATTACCCTTTCCTCTCCCCCCTTCCTCCATTGCGTAAACAAAATATGGATCAACACAAAAGAACCCGCAAGCCTATTTCTTCCCGAACAAACGATTGATGCCCTTCTCTACCAGCCCCTGGCCAGTAGATTCAGACTTACGCCTGCTGTGGGCAGCACCTGTCTCGGGTGCGTCGCCCTCGCCGCTCGACCTCTCCTTCTTTTCCTCCTTTGCGTCGCCACCACCGAGGACGTTCGACTTGATCTTAGTCAGCAGGTTCGGGGATCCGGGAGCAGCAGAAGTAATCTCGTCAGAGGCATCAGCGCCAGCCTTGACAACATTTCCGGTCCCTCCACGGCCGATGTGGGCGGTCTGGGTCTCACGACGGACAACTCTGGATACTTGTCAGCCTCATACGCTTGGTATGTCGGGCAAGGGGCGCAGTGGCGAACTGTGTCGTCACTGCACGGAAGCGCGGAGTGAACAGGCACAGGGAAACGGCTAGTGGGGGAGACACACGGTTCGACGTCCTGAAGACGGCGCTTCTCCTCGGCATCCAGATTGGCGGCCATGTTGCCGGTGCCACCACGACCAGTCGTGACCATTTCGCTCTTCAGGGTTGGCGTCTCCAGGTCCTTGGGCTGGATTTGGGGAGCCTTGGAGCTGTCAACAATGTTGCCGGCGCCACCGCGGCCGGAGGACTGCATGTGCGACATTGTTGGCTGGTGAATGTATATGTGAAGTGGCAAGCAGGGAGAGCGGCCGAGATTGTGGAGTGGGGGACTGGATAAACAGTCAAGATAAATCCAAGTTTGATTACGGTTGACTGAGAAATCGATGTACTCGCTATTTGTGTTTGATGACAGTCCTGGGGGGGAAGAGAGGAGGGACAGGACGGCTGGTTATATACTGGCTAGTCTCGCTGTTAAGGGGAGCCGCACTCAAGGCAGTTCCGAAGTAAGGCGTGCAAGTGTCTGAAAATATCGAACACTGGCAGGCTTAGCGGGCAATGGTGTTCGCCCCAATTTCGCAAACCGGCCTAGAGAAGTCTGGTAAATGCGATGCGGCGGCGGTGGAGGGATGCAAAAGTGATCACAAGGTTCGAAAGAATTTTTTTTCTTTCCTTCTTTCTCTTTCCTCCTTGCCCTCCCACCCCATTCGTTACATCTTCTAATTTTTTTCTCTCGTCAGAAACAACCCAGGACCATGGCGTCAGGATCTGCTAGCTTCTCTGTGGTACCCGTCTTGGACGTGCGGACTTAACACCAGCTGGGCATCCCTGGACTTTTTTTTCTTTCGCGCTGCCCCGCATTGCCCCTCATTGGGCTGGAGTTGCGTGAGGGGTCGCGGCAACCTCATTTCACATCCGCGCCCGTCCATCGGGCACTCGTGCCTGTTGGTGACGATGTTGGACTCTGTCGGCGTCTGGAGCCCGAGCGGGGGAGTATGCTCAGCGTCCTGGTCGTTGTCGCGTCGTGCGCCCGACGATGATGCAAGACGTCAGGAGGGCAGCTGAGGTCCCAGGCTGTTGGCTGCTTGCAAAGTGCACGCGAGCAAAGACACTGCAGCGATCAGCCGTCCGATGGTGCCATTTCGCTTGGCGCATTGGCGCACTGCCAGAGCCAGGCCGCCAGCAGCCGGCGGCGCCGGCGGTCATAGACAAGGCTCGATTCCCCTAGGTAGGGTAGGTGCACGCGGGCATAGGCAGTGGATTGCCGCGTGGTGGTTGGCGGGGTGGTTCCCAGCACGAAGGAACCTTGATTCGTTCCCGCCTGCCAGGTGCCAGGTGGTGTGGAGGGGCAGCCCGTGCATGCCGAGGGCCGGCCTCATGTTCTGTTCTGAGAGCGGTGGCTTCTGCAGCAAGTCGTAAATTATAAGTCGATTGTACAAAAAACTTCAATGGCCAAAAGCTGTCGCCGATTCGACGGTATTGCATCAGGCCAGAACCAAGGCACTGGCGCCCAACGTCGTGTTACCTACACGGGAAACTGTGCCTGCTGTATGTAGCATGCTGAGAGGGTTGTCTGAGAGAGTCCAGGTGTGCTGCGCGGCCTGCAGTCTGGAGCGGAGCTCGTACCTCCCCCCTGTGGAAGCTCGAGGCCCACACAACCTTCAAAGGCTTGTTTCCGTCCCCCGTCCTCCCGTCCTCTCATCTTAACCCGCTTATCGAAGCGTCGATGGGGCAGCATGGGACAAGGCAGCAACTCATGTAACACCAAGGCCCCACGAGGCTACAACGACTTCAAGTTCTCAACTACCCTGCGGGAGGAGAACTGCAATTTTTATGCCGTGCTACCTGGTAAAACCGTTGAATACTGACTGGCTAGCTTCGGTGATCTCTGATCGTCATCAAAAAGGCTTTGCGAGGAGTGAGAATCGATACGGGACATGCCTTGGTGTTGCGGGGCTTGCCCTCCGCTGCTCGGCTAGGGGGACGTTACTGTCAGTACACTTCGGTATTATAATACTTCACTTGGCTGAGAGTTTATTACACTTTGTAAAATTGATGTGTGATGGTTTTACTGTCCCCATGTACTTCTCGTCAGTCTTGACCAACTTTCAGTCCGCCCGAGCCCTTCCCAGTGATATAATGCCTTCAATCCCCCTTTAATGGGCACAAAAAAAATTCGGGCTATTAATGCAATTGAACCCCGCTCAAAGATGTCCGTGTCTCTGTGGCCTACTGTCAATAGAGACACCCAGTCCTAAGAGCACATGCCGGGGCTTCAACCCTTCCTCGAAGTGTGCAAACCGTCTTGGCACGATTGAACAGATCACGAACAGCATGAGAACCAAAGAACGTCGGAGATGGCTTGAATTCGAACAAACAAGCTAATTTACAGAGAGCGCGAACTGTGTACCCTATCTAAATTCGCCCAAAACCATCCCATCTACAGACTACCTTGAGAGCCTATGTGTAGGTCAGTGATATTTGCAATGCCATAAACGGCTGACACGGTTGTGGCACGCATGCGATGAACATTGAACCCTAATGAAATAGACCAACCCAACTGCAACATCTGAACTGCCGTCTTTTTCACCTCACTCTCTTGTTTTCCTACTCCAATCCGAGACTGCATCACCATATCCCCTGTCAAGAAAGCAAACCATCACTTTGTGAAATAACCACAATAAATCTTAGATACCATCAACCTGGCATACCAGCCATAAAGTTATTGTTCGCACTTGCATGCTGCGTATTTTCTTTTCCCGCTGTATACCTCGTATCTGATGAGCGAGACCAGCAACCAACGTAGAATCAAGGAAGCCATTGGAACATCAACGAATTAGACGAGCCGCGATGTAGCAGCATTGTTTCAAGGATTCGCTGGGTATATATCCGTGAGAGATCCTGCTCAACTGCCTGCCCTTGTTCCCCATCTCGGGCGATACTGTCCGATATAGTGGGAACACCGCATAGGCCCACCATTTCGACCGCAAGTGGCCGATGCGGTAATGTCTACCTCCGAATTAATAGTCATCATCATCATCTTGATTGTTGTTCTTGGGGTTGTCCTTGCGGATCGGGATCTTGATGCCCTGGGTAGCGAAACACTTGCTGAGCAAAGTGCTCTCGCACACGCCAGGGAACTTCTTGGCCGAGTAAACCTGGAATACATCGCTGAAAACAGAAGCGAGTACTGGTGCCTTGCCGTTGTTGACGCCGTTCCCTTGAGCACCAGGAGCGCCAACATTGACAAATGAAAATCTCAGGCTACAATAGCACATCGTCAGTCTCCATGCTCAGATTACTTGGAAACCCTTACAACGAGACTCACCGGAAGCAACCTTCTGTGCGAACGCTAAGATCTTGGAGGATGAACCAGATACCAATCTTGTCTTCGGGGTCGCTCAGACGGAAGGCGCTAGCTGCCAAACTGCCAATCAGGTTTCGGGTGAACATGCCCTGAGGCTGATTGCTGCTCATCGACATCCGTTGAGACACAGTGCCATATTGATCGTATACCCGCGGGGGCCCGTATGGTGACGGCACCATTTGATTCAGGCCGTGCAGCTCCGGTTGGGAGTAGTACTGGCTTGGCTGATAGCCTGTTCCGTTGGATGACACATAGCCAGCTGTACCTTGTTAGCAACCTAGACTTAACAAATGGCGCAAGACATGAGCATAACATACGTGGGCCATAAGGTTGCTGCATGCCGTATGGGGCAACGGCTTGGTTCTGAGGGCCATAGCCCATCTGGGACCCATAAGCAACGTCTCGGCTTGAGGGAAGGATGTGAGAATAGGTAGGTGTGGCCTGGTCGATCTGAGCATAAGAGGCTGGTGAGGTCGACGAGATGGAGGGGGTTGCTGTTGTGTGACGGACTAAGTTGACCTCTCTCAAGGCGTCCTCAGACCATAAATCGACGTTGAGAACGTACATAGTATGCTCGATCTCGCTATCGGAAGTAGAAGTGAGATGGTTAGGTCACCGCTGGGAAAGGCACATGCCGGAATTGGGCGACACTTACTTGCAGTCGATCTCTTTGCCAGTCTTCGCATCTCGCACAATGAGCCGGACACACGGCGGAGGGGTGATAGGTCGACGATCCTTATCCTGCAGTTAGCATCTCGACCACGTCGAACGCTCTGCCAATTGATAGCCAAGACCACTAGGATAAACTTGCCTTGTCGCCAAAACCACACATCCGCGCACGTTGTGGCTGTTGCACAACGTCAAGGCTATCGGGGGAATCGGGTTAACCTCCGTCAACATGCCTGGCACGACATAGGCACGAACAGTTCTCATACCGTGTCGCGCATGCGGGCCGAGTCGTCGGTCGACCGAGAGAGACCGAAGGCTACGGCCCGTCTCAAGTTCACGGGGGAGTAACCTCACCTGTATGTCCGGCCTAGTTCATCCGTGGCAGAGAAGGGTGTGAGGTTGATTTCCTGTTGCCGCTTCTGCTCTGGCGTGAGCTGTGGCTTTTCTGAGGAGGACGAAGGCGTTGGCTGGGAGCTCTCGTTGGACGGTGCAGGCTGAGGAGGAGGGGGAGGTGCCGCGGTGCTGGCCATCGGAGCCGGCTCTGTGTAAGATGTGCTCGAGGGGTAGGATGTGCTGGGCGCAGGCATTGGAGGTAGCGGCTGCATCTGGTGATGAGCAGGATATGGTGAATGATGCGGATGTGGTTGCGAGTGCATGTCGGGGGGAAGGCTCTGCGCTGAGCTCGACGGATATGGTGGTTGATTCATTGTTTACAACCGTCGAGTCCCTCGGGACTGCGCCGGGCTTGTCTGACAGATCGCCGGAGAGCGCGACAGAAGTGGATTCTGGCTAGGCTTTGGGAAGGTTTGGCGGACGGTTGGGATCAGACACGGAGTGACGGTCACTGCCGCGAGAAAGAGAGAGGCTGCGCCGGGCTGCCAATCTATCTGGCCACGGCGGACAGCGGGAAGCGGACCGGAGAGGCGTGCGGCTGTGACGGAGGACTAGGTTGAGAGCACTTCGGCTTTTAGGGATGGGACAAACAACGGCTGAATTTACAGTGGAAGTTGGGGCAAGCGGCGAGAGACTGGCGACCGGGCTGGGAACCCAGAGAACCCTGATCGGTGTGCCAACGGAGGAAGGCTGGTGACAAAGAAACGAGGACTCGGTGCCACGATGAGGCTCAGCGCTGGGGACGGCGGCTGGCGAGACCGAAGGGCGTTGCGGTAGTTTATAGTCTGGCTGTGGCTCAAGCGTGTCGTTGATAGGTGAAATAGCTTCTTGGATCGGTGCTTTGAACACCACACAGCAGGTCAAAGGTAGGTGAGCGTGGAAGAGTGGAGAAACTATGCTGATGATGGTCGAGCATCCTGGGCGGCCAGGGGAAGGTTTAGCCCAGCTTTGTTGCATTTTGATCCACTGTCCATCCCCGGCCCGGTAAAGCACAGTGAAAGCTGCGTGCCTGTGACACTGTGCATGAGGTCAACTGGGGACTGTGCATGCACCAATCTAGCCCCACCAATCTGCCGGGGTGGGCCCACCCCAATGAAAATCTGGAGCAGAACTTTCATCCCATCAAGACTATCTTGATGGACAACAAGTGCAACGTCCTTTAATAAGCATTTATATTCCCCTCAGAGTTTTGCCCAAGATTCTGTGGTGATAAATTTTTGAGCTCCCAAACTATTCACATGCACTTGGTTTCAAATCGTTCACTTAGTTTTACCTTCAACACATTGACTCTCATGTGAACACAACCGTACCGTACCTCTTGCCAGGGGTAGAAGTACCCATACCTAAGCTCACAATTTGTGTAGTGGCTGTATCTGTAGGGTCTCCCAGCTTTGACTCGACATCCGAACGAAGCGAACGTGGTAAGTAGATCGCCGCTACAACCTTTGTATACCTGGTTTTGAGGCTGAAGAGAGGTCTGGTTTTACTGATACTAGCTCTAGATCTCTTTCATTGCATGAAGCGATAAGTTTGACGATGCCAATAATGTCTCTCCTCAATCCATCATCGACGAATTGAGATGTACATCTTCTGCACACGCACCAATTAGGCATCAAGGTTTCATGTGAAGCCCTCCGCCTGACACTCTCTTCTACTGCACTCATACTTAAACCGCGTACTCCCAAGATACTTTAGCAACGTTGCATCTTCAGTATCCTCTTCACCAGCTTCCAGTTCAACTTGGATAAAGTGCCAATCACACATTTGCTATGACAAGAAGCTGACTTGCATAGGCTCAGCAGATGCTCAATGACCTCTTATCAGTAAATTCCTCTTCCAGCTGCTGTATCTAGCAGGATGGACTTTCTCATGTACTGTGTTCCAGCAATGACTGAGGTTCAACAGATGCCGTATCTTTTGGGACATACTAGAACCATGACAGTAGTTTTTGTAGCGACGTGTAACACTTCTCTCAGTCAGAACTCGTCAGACAAGATGAAGCTAGGTTGAATAGGTACCAAATCAATCTATGCAACCAGGCTCATCCTAACTTAAAGTGACGCTAAGTTGCCGGGATCTCCAGGAACCACCCACAAATCATGACCATAGGGCGGCGCCGCCAGCACTGTTGACAGCTTCAGCTGTGGGGCTCCGTACAGTCAACCATATGAGTGGAACGTTTGGCGGGGCACACAAACCAATGTCAGCTACCTGGAGACTGACAGCCATCATAGTTGTCCACAAGAGATGGAAAAGGAATGCTTGAAAAGCTGGATCTCTTCCGTCGTATCCAGCAAATAGTGATCTTGGTGTGCATGCATAGCAACAATGCATCGCACTAGCAAGGCCGTGCTGGATTTAGACCCTAGAACGATAGTATGCACAACGTCCTACTATCTGGTCTTAACAATTTTATGACCCCACCCACGGAATACCTTACCCACAGTGTTGTAAAGGTAACACCATGGTCTTAGCACAGCGCTCCCATCCAAGCTGGGCTCTGCCCTCATCGTTACCGATGCCGTCTCCAAAATTGCCGACGATCTTACAACTCTGCAATTTCCTGTTCCACCTATTGCCAACTTCTCATTTCAACACCGTTACACTTCGCACCAACCCAATCCTCAGCGCCATATCAATCTCTCGATTTGTTGGGATGTGGCAGCTGATGTCGGGATCGTCTCTCGTTCTCTTCCGCGAAGACTTCGATGCGACCGTTACCACCTATGATCCTATCTATCCCACACATTTATTGCTTCCAGGCCCTGACCTCCTCTGACATGCGTCCATCCTCCACTTGCCCGTGCAGACAAACAGGCAGGATCCTCGGCGTTTGATGTCTTGGGCCTCTCACCCCTTCCAGCCTCCGTGCTTGGATGGCCATTCGGATCTCTCGATTGCCTCATCAACCATCTCGGCTGCATCGAGGTCTCGGTCCTCAGTGTACCGAGCTCGACTATAGCCTGTCAGATGGCCCATTGGTGACACCTTGACATGTCCAGTCACTCAGCCCCTGATTACCTGATTACAGATTACCTGGATGACGAGATTCGGGATCCCATCGAGATGCTCGACCGGTACGGCAACACAATGCTCATTGCTCTTCTGCTACCTATTGGTCGTGCCACACGGCTCCTGCGGCTCGAAAGGCAGGCGGGCATCGGACACTTCCATCTCGGCGGGCTCGCTGTTACTCGGTCATGTCGGGCTGGCCTATTGCAATCAACTTTCCGCTTCAATTCCCGTATATGGCAGATGACATGTTGGTCCCTACTACCATAGCCGTGGCAGCTGCTATAGCTAACTGCCATTATAAGTTATATTCCATTAGCTGTGCCCTCTCTCGTATCTTAATTCGCCCGGCTACGTACACCCTACCTCCGGCAGCTGCCCGCCCTCATGTCGACTGGACCTTCTCTCCGGGACGGCTGCAGTCTGGCCGGCTTTTTGTGTCTGCCCCTTGAGTTTGCGGCATGCACTCGCGCGGCGTGCCCTGCTGTATTGGGCTCAGCTACACAAAGCGTGGTTGGCCTGGCAGGTCCTGGCAACTAGGGTTCATCTTGAACCGGAAGTTTGCCGTAACCACCAACAGCGCCCCTCCCGCGCCGTGATCCTGCCAAGTCCAAGTCGAAGCTATAACACGCACTGCGGGGAATTAAAAGGACCTTCACCTGCCTACAGGCCCATCTCCCTAGGCCACAACCTTGCAACCTACAACTTAAGACATAGAACATGGCTAAAACTTATCGTAGTCAGCACTTTGCTCACATTCCCTGTACATGGGAGATCACTGAGGTTTGATGTACGTCATTCCCAAAGCGTAAACTTTCCATGCAGTTCACAACTCGGTAGCGAGGACCGGAGAAGGCGAAAAGAACCGACTACCACTCCCAAGAATAGCAGTACAAGAGCCGCGTAATTCTAAGTATAACGTCTTACTACGCCCTTGCTTTTTCGTCAACAAAGTCACAGTTTTTTCAGTAATGCAAAGCTGCCATCCGGTCATTTTGGCGCTATATGTGGTTTGGGGTTGACCATCTCGTCATTCCTGGGCTCTGACTAGCTCACCCAGACTCCCTCACTGGACCGCTGCAGACGATGCACAAAAAAAACTTCCGGGCGAGTGTTCTGGAAGGCCTCTGGCACGGTGTGATCTGCACTGTCAGGGAACCAAGTGGCGCCCCTAAGGTCGAGTCCCAGCCATACAGTTGGCTTTTGGTTGACCTTGGGACTGCTTGCTGTTAACGCACAGACAGTGACCATAGACTCGGTTGATGATACTTGTCCCCGCCACGCCAAGAAGGGATTTCCTCTTCGGCCATGTCCATGATGAGTCGGACGTGTCAGAAAGATTGAAGTTGGATCAAAAATGAACATGGAAATCGGCGTCATGTCACTCAGATCTATCTCCTCCATGGGGTTCACGAACGCCAAGAGTCCGCTTGCTCGACTCTTCCCACCTTCTTCAAACCAGTTTTCATGGGCCCTTTGGCGCGGATTTGCACTGCATTCCGAGAATCTTGACCCTGCATTTGGATCTATACTTCATTACTGTTCATCCGATCTGCTGGCGTGGCCCTCGGGCCCCTTGTCAATTCCGTGGTCGCATTGTCTGGGAGCATCATCCAACCAAACCACCCAGCTTTAAGAGCGGCCTGTTCCGTGTTATGCACAGGTGCCTCACTTGCATATGACGAGTTTGTTCCGGGAATATAGGCTACGGAGCAAGCAACTTACCTAGCACAGGTGAAATGGGTAAAGAGCCCCCAGGGGACAAGCTGAATGGGAAGAAAATACCTAAAATTCCGAAGACCTCTGCAGATTCAGATTGGATTGCATACCTCAAGTTGCACTCACCTCGCCTTCGGGAATGATCAGGATCAAAAACAAGTGGCTCAAGGAGTTTACCCGTAATATCTTTGACAGCAACCGGCTGACACCAAGATGTGAGCACTTGTGGAAAGACTCGCTACTTCCATAGTGCCCTGCAAGAGGCTAAGGCAGCTCTACTTGACAGTAACAGGGATTCTATCGACAAATCATTCTACTGGAATTGCCAGTGATGCGAATCCACATCCGCTTCATTAGCTCTTCATCAGGTTCCAGAGCCGGAACAGTTCTTTGTGACCTGTTTACACGATTCCAGTGTTTCTGCAGTGTGTGGCACGGTTTTCGGTTTCCGGGACTCTTTGCCGTTTTAACAGTCCGAAGTTTATAAAAGTGTTGAAGGGTCCGGCGCCATGGTTCCGGTTGTATTAAATTTGATCTGAATGAAGGTATTCTTGCCCTCTCCAGGCTACAGGTCTTCACCTCTACGCAGTATGTGCTTACATCCTTCCAGATAAACCCTGACGCCACGGCCTCTTTACCACACAAAAGCTTGGGTCTTGGCGACTGGCGTTTGAGGAATGCTTCCAGACGTTCAGTGTCTGTGCGCCCACGACACCCTCAGAAGTCTCGTTGCCATGCAATTTCATGCTACCTCATGTCCATTACCCGGATTGGGAAAGCATGTCGTGTGCTGCAGTCGCACTGGCACTTATCATTAACAGACGGAGTCTTGACTCAACGCAATCACTTGGATGGTGCTGCTCTTTTCTCCACACCGAATCGACGACCTCTTTAGAAGCCATTTGCGAATACGCAACTGGTGACAAATCCATCCCAGGAGATCTGGCCTCTCGTCGTAAGATGGTTCCCGTCGGGGTACCGTCGTCAGGAAGCAACAATATACCTAAACAGATGTGGCTCGTCATTCGATGTTCGGAGAACAGCCAAGCTCTGACGGTTGAGAGTCCCGGTATCTCTGTCGCGTGGTGTACGGTATTACTGTCGAGCTTCAATACCAACCTCGCTTGCTTGTTTTGATTTGAAATGCCCAACGAGACCTTCGCCCATATTCAGGAATCTGTTCTGTTTGGCCGATGTCACTAACGTGAGGGACTGCTCTTCGACAGTCGCTAATAAGCCGAAACCATTGTTAAGTTACACGGCAGACTCTGTTACTCAATCCTTGTTCTGTTTTGGGAGAGCTTGGTGTACGAAATGACACTCCAGGAGTTTGTTTGACAGCTTGACCTTGCTGAGATTAAGCGTTTGGGTCTTTCATTGCAACGCCCGAAGCAGTTACCAGGTACTCGGTACTTTTACGTGCCCTGCTGCTGGATTTCTCATATTTCCCCAAGGATTCCCAGAAACGTTCCGGTCCATATGATGTAAATGTCACCAGGTTGTGGCTGTTCACTGATACTTTGAGTTTACCGCCTTCGGCTTACACTGATGCTAACGATCTGTTATAACGGACTGTGGACATAGCTTGTATCACGTTGCCTTATAGCCTGATACATCCATTCGGGGATAACTGCATACTTGTCTGACAGCCTATCCAGTATGTCCGTTGGAACAAAGAGAGCTGTTTGGAATTGTTTTGCATTGCACCTTGGTGTACGTTGCCCCAAGCTAACTAGATCATCGACTAGATCTGAGCTTTATGCTCGACTAATGGCCATTAGAGAATTTGTTCTCCTGGTGTTGGTGTCTTTGAAAGGTCTTTCGTCAAGCAGGTATGTCATCCTCTTTCAGACCAGGTTGAAGCTTCCCTCCAGCAACATCTGCACACATCAACATTTCGGAGCTGGATTTGGTTCATGTTGACGGCACCGGGTTCGCTACCACGATAAGGACTTTCATGGGTCCCCCGCTGACTCCGGAAATGAGACATCGTCCAATTATATCCTCAGTTGGGGGAAAGGAGCAGGCTGCTGGTGGCTGTTTAGGCCATGAATCGCCAACCAGACGTTCTGTGAGGGCCGTGGAGGGCCGTGAGCACCTATAAGAGCAAGGCAGTAAGAGCGACGCCGGAGAGAGGGGGTTGTACAGCACAGTGCGTCTTCACTTGTCATCAATCAAGTGGAGTATGGTATTCTCTTTTCTCCCAAGAATCAGGGATGGGCAGCCTTCTTCGGCATTTCGGCGGTTGAAACAGCCAAACAGATGCTTGGCCGGTGCAGCATAAGGGAGACCAAGACGTGGGGAGGGCTATAATCGCTTACACGGGTATTAGATGATGAGGCGAACGAGCATGTCCGCCATTGCTGCTCGGTGTGGGGTGGCGAGGACCTCCTCACTTCCCATGCAGAGAGCGTGACAAACGATAGCATGGAGATCTTGATCAGCAAGTCATTCAGTGCTACCCAGGCAGAGAAAGTGCTCATCACGGGGAACTGGGACACCTTGCCCCCTTCTCCATGGGAAGCCATCTAACTCAGAAAGTAACGCAAGGTTCTAGGCTTTCTTCCAAGTCAACTCACATCTGCAGCACATTGGCAAACAGGTTTTCTACTCAACAGTAGCCGATCTTGTGCTGCGGTATCTGCAATGTCTTGTTAAGCCCCGGAAGCTCATCGGCTCTTGGCCTTCTGCAACCGCGGACGAGTTTCTTTATCAAACGGGACACAGTAAGTCGTTTCCTAACGACCTCGGGTCTGTCTGTACCGAAGGCGTTGGGACATTTTTCGGTTTTCTTTCCCATCTTTCTTCCCGGACGCAAACGAAAATTGAACCGCTCACTGCCATCTTTGGGGTTACTCCCGCTGCAGATATGTTCATGTCATGGCCGAGACCGAGTACCAGGTCAGTTGAGGCTCTCGGAACCAAAAAATTGTGTATAATGCCGGAGTTGCCGCAGTTCTGTCTCCTGGTAATGGTAGTAACTCATCGTAATGATCTTACGTCTGTGGAGCGGTAGGATAAAGGGCCAATATCAACAGGATATATGAACACCGCGGCACGGTAACCAGTCTCTTGAGAGACTTATATTGCTGGCTTACTACCGGCATCCATTCTGGCAACTGATTGACTATTGGAGGCTCCAGTCGAACGTTTCTCTCGCCAAATCAGAACATTTCCCATCAGTCCATCCTTATCGCTCAATCTTCCAGAAGGATTGCGAACAGGTGCATGCATCTTGCATCAAGATATCACGATGGTGCCCTCATCGCCACTCCTCTGGCAATCCCTTCATGCCCTGTCTTAGAAGGAAAACCAATGGGCAATGATTGTGTTGCTCTCAATCAAAGTTTGCAATAAATAGATTACGAGCTCAAGGAGGATCTGAAACAACGTTCGGACCCTACCTAGTACTTACTGGGGCTCGAGCCTTTGAAAGCCTTCTCGAACGTGGCCGATTGTCACAGCCACGCAACAGGTATTACAAGTCCCGAAGGTCCTATTCGACATTTAGATATCCTGGGATATGATAGCGAATTTGACATCAGACTGAGCGTGCGTGCTCAGAGCCAGCCAAGCCCCTGCGAATGTGGGATCGCCGACCGTCCGACCGATAATTTTTGTCGCGCAGGCACCGAGATGCTTGGCTCAGTCCCAGTTCCAGGGATCTTATAATCAGAAGTCATAGTTGCTACCCTATCAACGTTGATTGACCCAGGTCTTAATCAATGGAATGGGGACAAAACGTGATTGTGAAGTAGTATAGTCAGCAGAACTCATCAGGTGTTGATTCTTGCGCAGGGCCGATCCGTGCCCCTTGCCGACTAACCGTTGCGGGATCGACTGTTGCTCGCTGCACCGCCCATACGTACCGGTTGCGTCCTTCGATGCCATTTTGACAAGGGGATGTGCGGGCGAACGGGAACGGATTGGGTTCGGTACGAACGGGATGGGATGATCGTCGTAACTTGCATGCGACCGTTGACAGGTACGTAGGCAAGCTAGATGCGTCTCACAGTCCCCGTCCCCGGACCGCAGGGTTACTGCGAACGGGACGACGACGATCATACATATATAACGTGGGAATAGATCCGACGTCTCTGAGAAAACTGAGATGTTGTCGATATGTGTGGTCTTTTCCTCAACTGAGCAACACCAACTGCCGAGATCTGGTTGCCGTAGAAGAACATCAATAGTAAGTAAGCTTTAGTCACCCAACTTGCTGTGTTCGGGATAATCTCACCAAGACAAGTTCAGTTGTATATTAGTCCTAGCTCCCTCGATAGAAAAAGATCAGTGCCTGCTGTAGCTCCTGAATCGACAGATCGCCATCCGTTTGGCAGGGCACGCGACTCGACTAGCTACAGGATGTGGAATTCTAAACGATTGCGGTGCACGCTTCAAGACGGCAGGGGCTCGTACTGTCCTTAATTATATCAAAATAGGTTGTACATTAACTGCATATATCAAACAAGCCCTCGAGGGCAAGTCATATATGACATGAATTAGATTCCTGGCTCGAACCGGAGTCGATAGTTCTCAAGTTGGGGCTGGCTGTTGTCAACCGACCAGGAGTGGGAGGAAGAGCGTTCTTCTTAGCAAGTATATTCTGGAGCACAGCTTGAACAGCGCTAGGAAGCCCTGTACTTAAATGCCATAACACTGTTGAATTGCTCTGACTTAACTTTTTTTTTTTGAGTCTAGATTCTTAAAACCATATAAACCCAAATAATTTTCTTATCAGAAACCGACCCTAACCTAACTCAACGCCAACCTGTGACTTAGAGAAGGAGAGAGAGGGAGAGACAAAAAAAAAAAAAAGAAAAGAAAAAAAGAAAAGAGTGTAGAGCCATGATTTCCTCTTACGCCTACATCATTGAAGTCCTTCTTGTCTTGGACCAGGTTAGAGTTTCTCTCGCTTCATACCATCAGGCAAGCCATCTTAGTCTTTTGCTGCTGGTAGTAAGGTAGCAAAATCTGGATCAAGGTATGGGTGAAGAAGACCGTAGAGCCAAGAAAAGAAGGGACGTAGTAGAATCCTCTTTCTAACTCAAGGCAACGAAAGGAATCATTGGCGCCATGACTATGTTGGTTCTCAGTCTCCATAAGTGTTGACGAGCCGAGCAAAAAAAAGCGGTTCCAAAGGAACGGTAGCTTAGAGCATCCAAACCCCCCAAAAAAATCCATGGTCTAGGTTTAGGCTAAGCTAGATGGTCTCAAGCCCGCCAAAGCATGCAGCATTTGTAGAAGTGAAATGGAATCCTCCGGCTTTTCTTATTTCAACGCAACAACAGAACCGTGTGTTCATCCGGGTATCATAACCGCCACGAGTCAGTGAAACAAACCAACTGCTTCCTTCCTTCCCGCGTCCCACCAGAACCAGACCAACTCCTCTTTCTTTGCTCTTTGGTTTCCAGAGATCTTCCCAGGGACAAGCTGTATAAGAGAAAGAAAGTAAAAAAAAAAAAAAAAGTAAAAACAAGACAAGAAGGGTCGAAGAGAACAGAAAAAAAGTTACACATCATCCGCCAACTTGGCAAAGTGCTTTGACCAGATCCATCCGATCGTTTGGCTCGGATCGTCCTGGTTTTTTGCCAGCCAAAGCTCACCCTTCTCCCCAATGACGTCAAATATCTGGCATCACGATCAGAATCTTATTCTTCCATTTACTTGAATGGCACAAAAGGGAAACTTACCTCACCGGCCTGGTACGTCAAGTAAGGATAGCCAGCCTCGTATTTGGTGGTCTCGATATTAAACTCGAACAGCGACGCAGCGAGCCACAGAACCTTGTGCTGGCTCCCGCCGCGCTCGCCGGCAGGGCTAGACGCCCGCGACGACACGCCGCTGCGGAAAAAGAACTCCTCGGCGGCGCTCGTGGCACCGGGAGTGTCCGGTGGCGGTAGTGCCGACTGGAACAGGCCCGAATGGCGCCGTGTCTCTGTGGCGGCCACAATGTTCGAGTTAAAGGTTGAGTTCGAGCCGCGCCGACTGCGCGGGGTTTGGTGCATGTAAGCACTATAGAAAGCCGTCGAGTCCGAGCTTTGACGGGGCATGCCGGTTGAGTCGAGGCTGCGGCCGGTGCTGGGACGTTGCTGGGGCTGACGGGATGAGAATGAGGCGGAAGAAGATGCCGCCGAACCATTGTTGTTGTTGTTGTTGTTGTTGTTGTTGTTGTTGTTGTTGGTGGTGGTGGTGGTGGTGGTGGTGGTGGTGGTAATGGTGGTGGTGGCATGTGGGTCGGAGGATGTGACAGGAGAGCCACTGCCACCACGGAGTTGGGGAGAGCTGGTGTTGTTGATGCCTGGGTAAAAGTCACGGTAGTAGTTGGCTGGGCTTGGCAGACCACTGCTAGCGGGTGATAGGGTAAACTGGCCGCTATTGCGCTTGCCAAAGTCAGGCGTGGGCAGGGTCGGCGCGTTGTTGTCGCTGTTAATAGAGAGCCCGCGGGTACGGGTTGACCCAAGATCGCTCGGCCTGGACCGAGTCCTGGACAGGACAGATGATGCCTCGTCGGTTGTCGATTGGGAAGTACGGGTTTTGAGTGCTGGATTGAGGATGCCAAGGGACATGGCCCTCTCCTCCTGGATGGAGAATTCCCTCTGAAAGGCTGAGACGATCTCGGCAGGCTCAGGGACATGATCGCCGAGCTCTTGGAGTGGCATCTTCACTTTCTCTTTCCACATCGCGAACCATGAGGCCTGGATGCAAATGAACTTGCCCAGGCAGATGTTGCCAACCCTGGCAGTAAGGGCTGAAAGCTTAGGAAGCTCCTTCTTGAGCGTGTCGTTGAGCGCCTCGTACTGCTCGACTAGCTCGGCGAGTTGCTTGTCGATCTTTTTGCCGTTTGCCTTGAGCTGCATGTACCTCTCGTAGTCAAGGCGACGCTTGGCCCGCTTCTTCATCGCCAGCGAGGGATTGGTATAGCACCGGATGACTTGTTCAAACGGCTCGATGACGTGCTTCCTAACATCAGCCAGATGCTTCTCCAGGGCAACCTTCTCGATATCCCTCATCGAAACGTTGAATTGCACCCACTTGGACTCAATGTGGGCATAGTCCCTCGACGGCTGTAGGCGCATGACCAGCTCAATAGACGACAGATATTGCAAGAACTCGTGGACGTAGGTGGACACAGAGCGCGTGTAGAATTCCACGTCGCGCAGCACGACTTGCAACCGGAGAAAATCGTCACTGAACTGCTGCTGGAGACGCTGGTACTCTTCATCCTCGGCTGTCTTGGACCCGGTGCCTTGGAGCTTGTCAACACGCTTGCCAAAGGCCCGCGCCAGACCGAGCCTGACATCCGATGACTCCTTGCGCTTCTTGTTGCTGACGATTTGCCCCACGAGCTCAAAGTTCTTCTTGCTCTTGTTGATCTCGTCGATGGCATCAATCACAGCGGTCCTCGCTTGGATGAGGGGCTCGCGGTCCGGATGGTTGTCGGGCGTGTACTTGAGAAGATGAGTGATGATGTCGGGATATTTGGTGATGCGCTGCATGGGCTTGATCAGCAGGGAGTCGAGGTTCCAGGCTGTCGTGAGCTCCTTGGCGACAACATTGCATTCATTCAGCCAGACCATGACCGTCTTGTCTTCTTGGATCTGGAGCAGGCGCTTGGCCGCCGCGTCACTGGTGCGCAGATACGTTTCGTGCACCGCCTTCAGCTGGTCGATGTTTCTCGTGAAGATGGGCCCGAGAGACGTCAAACGATCCTTCTCGTCGTCATGTTGTATTTTGCTGGACGACGCTGTCGGAGCAGCAGCCGAAGAGTCCGAGTCCGGGGCGTTTGGCGCGAGCTGCGGCGATCTCCTTGCCTTTGGAGGAGTATATACTGTCGAGGCACCCTCTTTGAACTCGGCAAGCAGAGCAGTGTGGAAGGCAATGATCTCGTCAGTGTTCCGGAATATTAACTTGATGGTCTTGCTGTCCAGGTTCGGGCAAGCTTCGGCGGTGCCCTTGTAGATCTCTTCGACGACAGTCATGTCTCTAACAAATGTCTCCTCGGTATCGATCAGTTCCCGAATCACCAGCTGTCGCTGCCGAAGTCGCTTTTGCTCGGCCTGCTCTTCTTCAGTTAGGGGCGCCGACTGTTGCTCTGCCAGTGTGCTCTCCCCGAGAGAATCTCGTGACCCGGCTGCAGAGTCGAGTTGAAGTCGTGATACCGAGGCTGGAGGAGACATAGTGTTAGTACTGCCAGCAGGCTGGAGTCCGTCATGGCTATGGGCGTAGCTATGTGGGCGACTTTCGGAGAGGTATAGAGTCCTGCTTTCCTGGTCGCAAGTGCGCACCGAAGAGGAGCGCTCGGGAATGGGTGGCCTGGATACCGATGACGTCCTCGTCGAGCCAGGCTCGCTGCGGGCGGTCAAGATATCGGCGCTCTCGGGCTCAAGCGAAAGCTGGCGGCTAGGGGGCAGCTCAGGAAGCATAGGTGGCGAGGGGGCTCGGGAGCGGTCCAGTGATGATGATATTTCCGGGCTTTGAGTGAGCTCTCCGAAGCTCGAAGCGCAAGTGCTGAGATCCCCCACAGAAGGTCTGACTCTGATGACTCCGCCTTCGGAAGTTAGGTAGTCATCGTGTGAAGCCGCAGCAGAGAATGGGCGGCCACCGTCGGGTTCCTCGCTTCCGATAGAAAAGTCGGTCCACGCGGAATGGTGGCTTTGTCGATTGCCGGGAGCCAAAAGCGAAGGGACAGTGAGCCCGAGTGATGTGTTAATGCCAGACGGCTCAGGGTATTGTGATGAAGAGGAGGAATGGTGAACATCGAGAGGCGTGTTTGTTCCCGAACCAGATGAAGTAAAGGTTGAGTCACGCAGAGCGGCCACATTGTCACGGAGCCGCGGTCCAATATAGAAGTCTTCGATTCGCTCCAAACCCTCGAGATCAGGTGAGCCTTTCTCAAAACGGCTTTCATCCAGACGGGAAGCTCCCCGGGAGCCGGGTTCAGAAGCGGCAGCTGCTGCGGAAAGCTCATCTGCTTGACGCAGGCCCGCCAGGGGTGTGGTTTCACGAGGCTGGTCCTTGTGCAACGGCTTAAAATCATGATCCGGACCCAGAATGGTAACAGTCGTCTTGTAACTATCGGCTGGGGGAATATACGGCCGCGGCACGTACTCATCGTCATCTTCATCAGCCGGATAAGGCATGTAAGCGCTGGGCCGGGCCGGAGCGGGCTGGGAAGATGGTCGCGGCTGCGCATCGGGGATTGCGGAGGTGTCGAGCGAGATCTTGATGGAAACACAATCGTCCTCCTGAGGCTCGTTCTCCGGGGAGGGCCGGTAGGATGCGCTTTTTTGGTCGTGCTGGATCGAGGAATGCGGCTGTTGTTCGTGGAGGGATTGCCCGGTAACCTTCGGCTCGGCCGCAGACTGAGACAAGGCCGGAGGAATCTCATCCAAAGAAGCACCTGCGACTGGCCCACTTTCTTGCCTCGGAGGTTCTGTTTGCACCTCTGTGTCAAACTCCGTAATGGCGCTAGTGTCAGATACCGCGGAGATTGGCATATCATCATGGGATGAAGGAACAAGCTCCGCGTCGGGGAACGCTCCTGGTATCTCCAATCTAAGAGAGCTGGGACGGTAGTTAAGTGGCTCATTATGCGGCTCCTGGAGCACAACGGAAGCCTCGGGGAGACCAGAGTCTTCCGTTGGCGTCAGCTCCCGCGAGACGGGCAACTCAATCCGAGGGAGGGATTCAGCTGCCGTTTCTGCCGGTCCGGATGCTGATTCTGCTGGAAGTTGTCCTGCTTCTGCCGCCTCGGGCTCTCTCGGTTCTGATCCGGGCCTTGCGCTTGTCAAGATACTCCCCGCCAAGGGGTCTGTAGTGGAGGGCCTTCTGCTACTGGTCTTTCGGGGCAGAACAGGCGCGGCAAGGGCAGTAGCCGTGCTATTAGCAAGGGCGGCGACAACAGCAGCCTCGGCTTCCACTTTTGTTTTTGCAACAGTCTCTAGTTCCTTCTTCCTTTTCTCTGCAGCTGCCTTCCTTGCTTCAAGTGCCTGCGTCTCACGAAGGGACTTGCTGTAGGCAAGCTTGATGGTTTCCCGCCTTTGGGCGAAATCGATGGCACCAACTGATATCTTTCGCCTGCGAGGGGTAGGCTCTTCCTGCTTCGGAGCCGGCGTCCTCTCAACTGCGCGCATTCTGGATGCAGCCGTTGTGGCACTTGCGACAGACTGACGGGGTCGAGAGCTACGGAGGGGAGGCGAGAGCTTCGGAGGGGGAACGGCTACATAGGCGTTGAGCCGGCTGGCCGATGAAGTTGTGGTGCTTGGCGGAGGTGCCTTGCGCGCCGAGGAAGTGGGGGTTTGAGATGGGGTCTTGACCTGTGAAGAGCTGCTCGTTGTGGGGGTTTTAGAACGGGATGCCGTCGACTGCGCGGGCTGCCGCGAGGATCGGCCGGCGCCTGTGGAGTATCTGAAAGCAGAAGGCGAACTGGAGCGACTCGAGACAGGGCTGGCGTGACTAGATGAAGTGTTCATCCGCTTGGCCAGCCGGGGTAGGCGCGAGGCCGTGGATGTTTGTGAGGTTGAGGATACAGGGGAGACGGGTGAATCGGTGTCACGCTTCGACACGGCAATGTCTGGACGGATCGGGGGCAGGGGAAGCTTCGAGCCGGCGAGATCACTACGCGCACGGGAATGGTTCTTGGACAACGAGGTAGCCGCGTGATCGAACCCGTGCTGCTGGGACGAGTCAACCGTTCGATACCAGTCGCTCGGCGATGGGGGCTCGACATCGGGGTCGGAGCGGCTTCGCATCTGATAGCGCGTCGGGTTCTGTATGCTGGAGTCAGAGGTCCTCCTAGGACGTGTGACGCTCTCGATACCAAAGCCCGGCGTGGCCGAGCCGCTCTGCTCCGGTAAGATCTCTCCAAAGAGCAGAGTGCGCGAGCCAGGGTCGTTTGGCGGCTTGGATGCACCGGCACGCGGCCGGGCTATCCTGCTCGCGAACGATTGCTGCGAAATGTTGTGAGAAGGGTCTCCGGCCAGATATCGGGGTCGAGTATGGGATGTTTTTGTCGGGTCGCGTGGCGTATCGCGTGTCCCCGATGAGGTCGTGGGTGCACCGTGAGAGGTTGCACCGGTGCCAGCACTTGTCAACCTGCCATTCAAGCTCGGGTCTCGAGATCTCGGCGTCGATTTCCGGACAGGGTCTGTGGATTGCGATGATGGGGCTGACTGGTCAAACCTCTTCTTCAGATCCTTCACGCTCGGGACGTGGCTGACGGTCAGAGGGGGTCTCGTTGACGTTGCCGATGCCGATGGGGTTGGTATGCGACTCTCGGCGGGATTTGAGACGGAGCGCTGGCTGGGTTGAGGAATGCCCCGCTGGGGGAGTGCGGTTGTGGCCTGGGGGCCCTTGAGAGGGGCACCGGTGCCGTTTGACCGCGACGACGTCGGTCTGCGGGGGCTAGTGGTGTTGGTGTTGGCAGCAGACGCCGAGAGCTGAGGAGAAGCAGGAAGATCAGCGGTCATAGGATCGGTCAACGATGGTGCAGCGACGTGCCCGGGCTGGGCGCCTTCTCGGTAGCTGCGGTAAAAATCGGCCGGGTCTACGGGGTCGTCGTCGGGGTCATTCGACGCATCAGTCGCGCGGACATTGGCTTGGAAGCCGTGCAGATTTGCTGCAGCGTAGGCGTCGATGGGGATCTTCTGGAGCTTGGGGTCGTCGATGCTGTCCGGGCTGCAACCAAGGGCAGGAGGAGTGTCGTCGTCTCGGGAGCTCGAGCGGGAGCGGAAATGATGTGTATGGGAATGGGAGTGGGAGCGGGAGTGAGATCGAGCGTGCGAGTGGTGGTTGAGAGCAACAATCGGGCCGGAGCGCCGGACAGCGTCCTCTCCAAGGCTGCCATGGTCCATGTTGGCGGCAACAGACGCGGTCGAGGTCGAGGTCTAGTGGCCTGTCCCATTACTTTCCCATTCGTCTCATGGCTGGGCGAGGGCTCGTATCACGCAGTGGCTTGGCTGCTCCGCAGTTGTGCAGTTTCCTTGTTTTCCGTTGTCTCTGGCACCTGGGCGTACAGGGATCGAGGAATCGAGGATCAGGAGTGCGAAAGAGCGAACCAAGTCGGAGGGGAAGCCCAGGTACGGTAGCAGTCGTCGTACCTACACAGAGGCTATCTGCTGGCCGGGGAGCAGGGCAGCTTTGATTTTGACTGTGTGGTTGCGTGCCCAGGAGCGAGCGCCGAGAATTCGAGAAATCTAGGATCGAAAAGCGAGAATCGGCATTCAGGAATCAGGAAACAGGCCTGGGGATTGAGGTGTGGGATGCACGCAGCATGCAGCACGAGCACGAGCACAGAAGATCATTAAAATCTCCGTTCCATGGGAGTGGTCGTATGTTCCTGCGGTCCAACCTGGACGGGAGGAAAGCAGCATTCAAGAGCTATACGCTATCTCGAGCTCTGGTTTAGCGTCGTTGAGTTGTATTCGCTGCGGTTGTCCATGCGCTGTCGCTATGCCCAAGAAAACTCATCCGGACCAGCGACAACTGTCCGGTGGGTGGTGGTGTGTGCGGGATGGGCCTTTTTTTTGGGGGGGGGGGCGTGGTAGGATAGATTGGATGCTGTGTGCTTTGGTGCTGTGGCACTCAGCGTTGCCGGCACGGAGATGCACGCTTGTGGACAGCAGGCAAAAAAAAAAAAAAGATGGACCGATGCAGATGGAGGGCAGCTGTGGATTGGATGGATGGTTTGTGAATGGGATTGGGCGATTGGTCGGTTGGTCAATGGACGTCGTCGTTCAGAATTGTCAGTTCTCAGTTCAACGTCCCTGTGCTGGCGAGCGCTGGGATTGGCCCGAACCTTCCATACTGGAAGCTTGCTTTCCTGGGAAATCTTCACTGGCCTTCGATGGGCCTGGGGCTACAGTGGAACAGGGGTTGTGGCTGGCAGCGAGTCGCACAACGGACGCGGACAACAGATTCAACGGAGCCCAGCGGAGCCTGGAAAGGCACTCGGATTGGGGGAGGTGCAGCAGGAGCGCAGCAGCAATGGATGGAAAGCAACTGCAGTCGGGCAGCAAGCAGCAGCAGGAACAGCGCCAGCAGCAAGTAAGTGACAGTCAGCAACAAGCAGCAAAGCAGCAGCATGGCAGTATGGAGTAGGCCGTCAGCAGCTGTGCAGCGCAGGCCAGGAGAGGCCCCCCAGGGGCTCCGCGACGGCTGCAACAATCTGCAGACCCTGCTGGAACCCCCGGAAACCCTTGCTTGTGGGTTTTGTCGCACCCAGGATCCACTTCACTCCCATCCCATCAGCCCCATTCACGCCCTGAAACGACGCCGCCAAGACGCTTGGTCCAGCCTTGTCCACCACGCTCCGAAGACACAGGCGGCTAAATGGACAGACCACATCTCAAAAACGACGGGCTGATGACTGATTTTTCCCAAGCAGCCAACGAACCTCAGCTGCACAGGGCACGAGAAGGTGTAAATACTCCTACCCTGAGTATGTTCGGTATTGAACTCAAGTTACCGTTCGAATCGATCATCAGCGTCATCGATAACTGTCCGGTTGGTCCCCCTCCCAGCCAGCAAAGTTGGAGGAGGCAATGGACAGCGAGATTGAGGACACCCATGATCAACTCTCTCCTGTGGCTTTCCGAGCAGGCGGCAAACCGGATGCGCAATCACAGCCCCAAAGGCAATCATAACAATCACTGTTCCAATTTCGTCTTGCCCTGCTGTTTATTTGATGCCAGGGGCCAGAACCTGTGTCCGGAAGATGGGCTTACGAAAGTCAGTAGGAAACACACAGGGGACGCAGATGGAAAACTTTGAGTAGACATGAACCGAGGAGCTGGTGGAGAGCCAGGGCAGGCTTGGAACAACTTCCTGTTTGGGCAGTCAATTTTCTCTTTTTCTTGATTTGCCTCTTCCCGCGCTACTGGCCTGGTTACCCCTCTCAGTGAGTGTCCAGTATCTCACATCTTCGAAGTTCCGCACGTAGGCAGTTCCAGTTCTCCTTCCCTTTGCTTGAGCTACCTAGGAAGTGTACCTGGAGCATCTGTTTACAATACTTATCGGACCGCAGTGATCAGAACAGACGATGATGCAGGTCGGTCGGAGAGCAAATGAGCTACGTCGTTCGTGCTAAGGTTTTTTTTTTTTTTTGGCAATTATAAGCCAATTCGTACTCAGAACATGCGCGTTCCTGTGAAACTTCTGGCTCTAATAGGTAGTCTGTACAAGTACCTACCTAAGTACATAGGCTGTAGCATCCGTACCTGGCAACCTTCCTGCAATGTAGCCCTGCAGATGCTGACCGCAGCGGTGCAGTAGGTTGTCTGGCCATCTGCAGTTGTCATGGAAGCGCATCGGCCCAACGGTTTCGGCAGATCATGATCTTCTAACGGAGGATTCAAGTCAATTGCTGCGCATGAACCTGAAGCATGGATCAGCCCCGTTCTTCTTCAAAATCCTCGAACTGGGCCGTTGCCCCACTTCAGGCAAGGCTTCATCGCATAGTTTTAAGCCCAGAGGCTTCCAGCCCCCCCATCAGGATCATCAGGGGCGGTGGGCACTTTTCTTTTTGAGGGCCTGCAAGTTCGCATGAAGGGCAGCATGCCAGACAGACTTCATCAATGAGTGAGAGCCAAGCGCTCATCTCAGGAAAGTCGGACGTTTATTTGTCTGGGACTTTGTCTTGCTGGATGGAATAGGTGGAAATACCTCTGTGTGGCTGCCCAAATGACGCACCAATTGGCTGGTGCACGGCTGGAATTCCCCAGCTTTGTGGACGTCTCCGTCGAGTCCGTTCGCTTCCCAAACGGCGGGACCAAGGGGTGCACACCTGTGGCTCTGAGGGGAGGGGCCGCTGCCACAGTGCCACAAGTGCCACAGCCGCCGTGGTCAAAGCTGCAACGCCCTGACAGGCCAGATGTCTCTCGCTCGCAGCTGGACCCCCCCCCCCCCAAAAAAAAAAAAAAGTCCAATGAACTAGATGGAAAGAATCCCAGGTGAGCTTGGAAAGAAAACCAACTTCCATCGCGAAACCGTACCTATGCTAGATAGCCTCTCCGGATAATACGACAGAGGGTGGTAGCTAGTTGGCAAAAATAGATTTGTGTGCGCACTACTGTACTGATATCAGTCTGATTGTTTTGACACCAACAAATCTACAATCTGGTTGAAAGCTACTAAGCATAAACCGTTTGAGGCTGTCAGCCGCTCGACCCCATCCGCGCGGTCCGCCATCCACCGACGCGTAGTGACCACGCGGCGCGTCACAGAACCCAACCCAGACTGTCACAACGGCTTGTAGCCTCGTGTAAACCTTCAATACCGAATCGCAACCAACTTCAAACCCAGTACCAACTAAGCTAGTAGAACACGGAGCTCCCACGGTCGAGCATCCCAATCGAGATCGCTTCGGTTGGACGAGCAACCAGTCCATTCACATTCAAACCATTTACGGATACAGATTACGGAGTATCGCCCAATTATCCATGTGCACAGGTTCGCCTGCCACTGATATGGATTACGCTACGGTGTAGATCATAGATGTCTCACTTATCGCTGCCTCATTCACCTGCTTACCTTATGTCTTGAGTGAGGAAAACGACCGCCCATGTGCTTACCACAACCCCCAGGCTACGGATCGCCATGGTCGGGGGCAACGACGTTCTATCACGGAAGAGGAGTCGCAGCACTGTCTCTGAGAATAACCAACAAGGTCAAGATGCTCCTCCTCGCTACGTGAAGCGTGTCAAGCACACTGTTGTGCCACTCAGCACTACGGTAAAACATGACTTATTGGCCCAGTACTACACCGAGACTGTTACGCTCCGCCAGTACTTCCTCTTGAGGCTGCCTAAGACTTCCCGTCTCAGACGCAGGAAGATCAGTTCAATTGGCCGGGTTGGCCCGGGAGCCGACCGGACGCCAACTGAGGAAGAACGTCTGCTCGGGGACTATCTCGATTCGACTATCGTGGCCCGCCGTTATTCATCTGGGGAAACCGATGAAAAGGCAGATCTGCGCTGGAAGCAATGGGTGGCCTTCTCCCAAAAGGGGAGCGAGTCGTGCACGACTCTCTCGGATGGCCTCAAGGGCTCCATCTACACGCAAGCTGAAGTGAGTGTTCCCCAAGACAGGGTTTAGGATCCAGGAGCAACCAGCTGATTCAAACCCAGATTGTTGATTTTGTCATCTGGCTGCTCTTCTCTCGAGAAACAGCATCCTGGCCAAAACATCTGCTCTGCGATGGTTTCCGCAAGCAGACTGGCCCCGGCATGCAAGCGAATCCTGCTGCCGCCGCAGGGACCACCATCCCAGGTGTGATTCGTGTTTATCCTAACGAACATGTCGACGCTCTAAAGAGCTCGCCCTGGCCGCAGCTGCTTATGCTGCTGGGGAAGGAAGGCGAGCGCATCATGATCGATCTTCTCGTCGATTGTGCCATTTTCCAGCCCGTCAAGGCTGGCAGGGGAAACCTCTACCAGCTCTGTGGTGTCCCCGTCCATGAACTTGAGGCCCTCTCGAAGGCTGCCCGAGACGTTGTCAGAGATACCAAGCTTAAGCCCAACTTATCGTCTAAGGCCAACGCCAGCGCCAATACCAGCGGTCTTGGCCCGAAAAATGCCGAACTCCGCCCATCCGAGATCTGCTTTGTGAGGAGTAGGATGCTCTACGCTAGAGCTGCCCTGAATGCTCGTGGTCTTGTCCATTTTGGGCTCCGCCATATCCGTACGTCTGGGATCCCTTTTTTTTTTTTTTCGTTCTTTACGGGAAATAGCCTGACGCTCACGATGTTTGTTGCGCTGCAGATGTCTTGAACCGGTTCCCCTACAGAGATGGAGAAGACGGTGATGAAAGCGCTGTGCATGTCATGATGTACATATTTCCCCGCCAATTCGGTCTGCACAATGTGTTCACGTCTCCCGTCGACCGTTCGCAGACCACCCAGCGGTTTCAAGATTACACCCTCCGGGAGGAAGAGATAGCCAAGAAGTTCCCCCCAGTAGTAGTACCCAAGAGCGACGGCAGCTCTGCTGCAAAAAAGAGCACTCGGCATGTACATATCCCCAAGAGGCTCAGGGGAGATGCGCTTCGCCTTGTCCGTCGCCTACAAGTGCTTCATAAGCGCTGTGCGTATACAGAGCTGTTGCAGTACTACTGCCCGGTAAGATGAATCACACATGTTGCCATAAAACTATCGACCCAAGAGCTCTCACTTACAGGACGCAGTTGCCCATCCGGGGAAATGGTCAGAAGGAGGAAGCCGTCCAGGTCGTCCAGAGCCGAAGCGTTTCGTCCTCTTTGAGATCGTCGCTCAAGCCGGCCAAGGGGCGAGAGAAGTCAAAGACGTCAGGTCCAGCGATAGTGGAGAACCTGGAGTACTCTACTTTGACCGACCTAGCTACCCCTATCTCCAGCGTCTCTGCCTTCTGCCAAGCCGTCATTTCCAAAGTCATTCCGAAGGACTTTTGGGGCACGGGGCCTGTTCAGGAGCATAACCAGGCATGTTTCTTGAAAAAGGTGCATCACTTCATCCACCTGCGTCGGTTTGAGAGCATGTGTCTCCATGAAGTTATGCAGGGAATGAAGGTATCGTGTTGTGCGGCGGTTCTTGAGCTGCTGACTGGGTGGGCTGACGCAAAATCTAGGTGCATGAGATCGAGTGGCTTGCTCCCCCGGGTTTAAGGGGTCAGAAAAGCTCCCAGTCCGACACGAGGAAACGGACCGAGATATTCTATGAGTTCCTGTACTACCTCTTTGACTCCTTCTTAATACCCCTGATCCGCAGTAACTTCTACGTGACCGAGTCCAGTACCGACAAGTACCGACTCTTTTTCTTTCGCCACGATGTTTGGCGTTATGTGGCAGAACCCGCGATGGCAGCCCTGAAGACCAAGATGTTTGAAGAGGTCAAAACAGAAGACGCTCTTCGCATCCTGGAAGCTCGCCAGCTGGGCTTCTCGCAGGTTCGTCTGCTTCCAAAGCAGACTTCCATGCGGCCTATCATGAACCTGCGTCGTCGGACCGCTATCCGTGGGAAACAGAGAGTTCTTGGACCCAGCATAAACTCCATCCTGGGCCCGGTCAACTCCGTGCTTAAGCTCGAGAAGGTAAGTTCGCTCCCAAGTCACGCTAATTGTGAGATCAAAGCTGACGAAACGGTCCCCAAGGCTCTCAACCCTAGCCGTCTCGGCGCATCTATGTTCTCTGTTGGGGATATCTACCAACGCATCAAAGCCTTCAAGTCCCGTCTCGGCCCCGGACCCCACAATAACCTCTTTTTCGCCAAGATCGACGTCCAAGCCGCCTTCGACACCATCCCCCAAGATGCCATCATCGCCCTCTTGAACCAGATCCCCCAGCATGTGCAATATGCTCTGTTAAAGCATGTCGAAATCGCCATGTCCGACGCCACCGGCCCGAAAAGCGTCGCGAGGCCATACAAACGATGGCATATCACAGCACTAGCCGCGGCCGCCGCGACCGAGCGCAACGGTGGTGGCGTCCGCGCGCAGCCCTCCTTCCCGGATCGTGTGGAGCAATCGCTTGCGCTGAAGCGACGCGACACGGTGTTTGTGGATAGCGCGGTGCGCAGAACGCTCAAGGCACGGGATATACTCGCGCTTGCGGCCGAGCATATCGCACAAAACTTGGTCAGGATCGGGAAGAAGTATTATCGCCAGAAGGAAGGCATCCCACAGGGGTCGGTGCTATCGTCGATGCTGTGTAGTTGGTTCTACGCCGATCTGGAGAGGCGGCGGTTGGGGTTTTTGTTGGAGAGTGAGGATTGTCTGTTGATGAGGCTCATTGATGATTTTCTGTTGATTACCACGGACCGGGGGAAGGCGGAAAGGTTTGTTGAGGTGATGACGGCGGGTGTGCCGGAGTACGGGGTGACGGTGAACCCGAAAAAAAGCCTGGTCAATTTTGATACGGTCGTTGGCGGGGAGCCGGTGCCCCGACCAGAGGGAGTAAGGGATCGATTCCCTTACTGTGGTTTGTGGATTGACTGCAAGACTCTGGGGATCGTTAAACAGAGGGATGGACTGCAGGAGCCAGGTATGTCGTACACAGCTGCTCTCAGTTCAATCTCGCGAAGCTGCTGACGATATATCCAGCGATCTTCAACTCTCTCACGGTCGACTTCTCCCGCTCCCCGGGCTGGAATTTCAAGCGCAAAGTCATCAGTAGGTTCCTCCCCCCCCTTCCCCCCCCCCCCCCCAAATTCTCACCACTGAACCACACTAATAACGGGGCACCCTGACCACTTCCACAGATGCATTCAAGATTCAATCCCACCTAATGTTCTTTGATACCTCCCTCAACCCACGCACCACAGTACTTTCCAACATTTACTCGGCGTTTATGGAAACAGCGACGAAAATGTGGGCATACGCGCGCTGTATGGCTGCAGCGGGCAAGAAACCGGCCCGTGGTATCATTACCGAGACGATAAAGACGCTGATTGACGTCGCATTTGTGCTGCTGACCAGCCGTGCCCGGAGGGAGAGATACCCTGGGTATGTGTGCTCGGTCAAGAAGGGAGAGGTGTCATGGTAAGTAGTCCATCCTTTGTTTGATGCGATTGATCTCAGAGGACGTCGCGACCAAAAGGCCTTGCTTAGACAGTCTAGCGTGCGTACTAATCAATCGTTGCTGAGTCAGGCTAGCCATGACTGCTTGTCGTCAGGTGCTCAAAAGGAAACAGGCTGGTTATGGAGATACCCTGGCTTGGTTAGATGGGGAGATGCAAAAGCTATCATTGAGGAAAGGGCTAGATGTGGCAGCATTAGGCAAGGTAGTGAAAGAGTCACGAGCCGGATAAACAGTGGTGTCGTCAACTTCTGCCCATCCCCGGTTGTGCCTTTTTCGAGAAAAACTCTTAAGCAAAGGCTACAGCAACAGTAACGCGGGAATTGATGATAGTGAACAGCGTCCACTTTAGCGACAGACCCCCAAATTATTTCAGTGCTGTTATTGCCAAGCTCAACCTCCCGGATACATCTGTCTCCAAGATATCGTCTGTCATACCAGCTGTCATCCGCGAGTTGACGAAGCAAAGTCATGGATAACAAGCTGTAAATACATCGTGAGACAGTATGATTTCGATCTATGTTTTAAGAGATAATAAGCCAGGCAGCTCAGCTCCTGAGACATGTCCTCACTAGTAAAGGTCCAGGAACGTAGGGAGACAACTCCACACCTACGTAAGACACAAGATACAACACATCTCGGCCATCAGTTACTGAACTCTAGGTGTAGAAACGAAAAAAAAAAAAAAA
>NW_006383036.1:1348861-1423274 GCF_000221225.1 Thermochaetoides thermophila DSM 1495
AATCCTCGCCAAGATCATCAGCTCTAGGTAGAGTCAACATCATAAAAATCTGTACGTGGTATGCAATCATGCATGCGTCATCATCATCATCAGCAAGAATCTAAATGACCTCCAACGAATGTGTTTATAAAAGCCCACCAAATCCACCAAATCCACCAACTCCTTCCTGGCCTACCCAAGAAAAAAAAACAATCAACCCAACCCACCATCGACAAAAAGAAAACAAACTTTCTTATTTTTGGTTCACCTCATTCAATCATGCCTTTCCAAATCCCATCTTCAATAGTGTTGCTTCAAAGATAACCGCCCTGGGGGCTCCCTGACCCCATACTAACATCACTCATATTCCCCCCCTTATTACTGCCTCCCACAGTCAAGTTACTCCTCCCAGTTCCAGGAACGATACTCACTCCGCCGGCATCAGACGTCGGCGTCAGCATCCTCTGCTTCTCTGCACTATGGCGATTGGCAGGCGAGCCCCTCCTGCTGGGGCCAGACTCCGCAACAAGCACCTGCGCGGGCGTCACGACAATCTCATCATCTCCCATGCCCATATCATCTCCTTTCCTTAGCACAAGCGGGAAAAGCACGACCCGGACTGTGGCCCCACTAGCCTCAAGCTCCTCATTCGTAAGGCCGACAGTGCCCGATGCCTCGTTCATCAGGGCCGCATTGAAGGTGACGGTCTCTACGAGTTCCCCGCTCTCGTCGTACTCGGGCTGCAGCGGGGGCAGCATCATGTACTCGGCACGCTGGCAGCGCATCTCGATGGCCAGACTGACCGCCTCATGTATGACGCGGCGCAGCTGAGCGGTGATCTGGTCCTCCAGGTGCGAAGGCGGTGGCAGGATCTTGGACAGGGTGTCCATGATGGCCTGGACGACAGCCTCGGTGTCCTGGTTGCGCTGCTTCTTGAAGGACGGACGACGAGAGAGCAGGGTCAGCGTGATAGCGCGCCACTGACGGACGGCGTGCGGAGGGCCGACGTCGGTGAGCTGCTTCTCGAGCTGCTTGAGCTTCTGGCGCTGCTCGCGGTCCATGCCGAAAAGGTAGCGGGTGAAGACAAACTCCCAGATCATGGTCATGGTCATGCTCATGAAGATGTCGCGGCGACGGACGCGGTCGTTGAGGAACTTGTCGACACTGGAACCGTCCAGGACGGCATTGTCGAGGCGATCGATCAGCTTCTCATCATTAAGCTCTGAGGTCAGGCGGCAGGCACGCATATCGCTGAACTTAGAGAAACGCAAAACCCATTGTTGAACATGGGCGCACAGCTGTTGGCAACGGGTATCGAAGTAGTCGATGTCGTGGATTTCGAGGAAGTCTTGCAGGTTGGACTCGAGCGGAGGAGTTGGCAGGCGGGTGTTGGCAAGGATCTGCTGCTGCAGTTCGCGGATCTGCTCGGCCGAAGCATCAAGCTGGGCACGCAGGCGAGCGATCTCGGCGTCCTTTTCCTGGAGGGCCCGGGCCTGCTGAGCTGTAAGGGCCCGGGCCTGGTCGGCTTCCCGAGCAGCTTGCTGGGCGGCGGCACGGGCATGCTCGACTTCCTTTACGGCTTTTGCGACGGCAGTACGGGCTTCGCCGAGCTCGCGGGCGGTACGAGCATGGTTGTCCTCGAGGCGGCGGATCTCTTCGTGGTGTTTGACGGCCAGAGCGGATGTGGAGCTGCGAAGGCCTTCGTTCGTTTGCTTCAGGCGGTCGATGACCTCGTTGGCCTCGCTCAGCATGCGTTTGAGCGACTCGATCTCGTGATCGCGCTCGGCAAGGTAGCTGACATCGCGACGGGCCATGGCAGCCTCCGCCTGGGCGCGAGCCTCAGCGAGCATTCGGTTCTCGGCCATCAGCTGCTCGATGCGCGACTCCAGCTCGAGCAGCTGCATGCTCTGACGTCGACGCATGCTGTGCGGTCGCGTTGGCGACCGCGGCGAGCCGATGCGGCCTTCGCCATAGCCATCCTGAGGGGGTGTCAGTACCATTGGGCTGGAATAATTTTCACGAGAGATCCTTGTTCTCTCAAAATATTGGGAGGGGAAAAAAAAAGGGGGGGGGGAGGGTGAGGAATCAACAAAAAAAGAAAAAAAAATGCAACGGTACGGCACTTACATAGACATCGGTCATCTCCCTGGTCCTTGCACGACGTTCATTCGCAACGGGCGGGGTATTGGTGGTAGTGTTGGATGACAAAGGCTGGGGGAGCCTGACGGGTGGTGTTATTGCTGATGCAGGCAGGGCCCCGGCTGCAACGGTACCGGGAGCAGGCGATGGTGATGGGGACGGAGAAGCAGACGACAGAGGAGCACCTCCGACGACGCTGGAGGTAGCAGGATTGGCGGTGACAAGGCCTGCTGCAGGACTCAAGGTGCGGGAGAAAGTCGCAGGCTGAGTTTGGGTACGACTGACGGATCGAAGGTCGCCACTTTCAGGCCGCTTGGCGACTCGTTGAAGAGGAGAAGTACCTGGAGTGTCAGGCCGCAATGGGGAGACGGAAGGGTTGAGGTGGAGGGGTTCGGGCGTGCGCAGGCGAGAAATGCCTGTGTTGGCCACAACCGTCACGGTGTTGGGCGAGATGACTCTGCGCGGGGGGACAGCAGCAGCACCCGCACCAGCAGCCCCAAGTGGAAGACCAGTGGAAATGGACCGGGAATTCGAGTGGCTGGGGCTAGGGCTGGCGTTGGGGTTGGGGTTGGCGCTAGGGCTGGGGCCACTGCCCACGGGCTGCCAGCTGTCCGACACGCTGCGTTGCTTCTGCAAAGTCTTCTGCAGCTGCTGCACGCCATTGTCTGAGCTGGCCACTGACACACCTGGAGCTCCGACCCCGCGCGTCTTGGCGACGGAAAGCTTCTCCGGTTCGGGCGTCGTCGACGGCGGTGAAGGCTCGGCCAATCGCGGCGTCTCAGGCCCCAAGGTTCGACTCTGCTGCTGGTGCCCGCGCAACGGTGACGGAGTTGTCGGCGGGAGCAATGCCGGAGACGCAATGCGCGGCGACAGCGAACGCGGACTATCCAGGTGCACGCCGCTGTCTCGATGAACATGCAAGGGCTGCACGGCCTCGGTCGGAGGGGGGATTCGGGGCGACGTCGTCTCGGCCTCGAAGCCGCTGTCCCGGTGCATCTGGGCTCCCGATGGTGGGCCGGGAATGCGTCGCTTGCCGCGCAGGTTGAGCCGGCTCCGTTTCTCCTGTCTCTCCTCCGGTGACGGCGTCTTCTTGATCGGTTCCCCGTTCTCCTCTTCCTCCGACAACTCCTCCTCGACAGTCGGCAGGCTCGTGTGTGACCGCATAAACTCATGAAAGTTGGATAGCCGCGGGAGACAGATCGGCATATCTTGTGGATCGGTCTCTTGAACCTGCTTCTTGTCCGTGCTGTTGCCGATTGCGTTGTTGATGCTGCTATTGTCGTTGCTGTTGTCGTCCGCCGTGGGGTCCCTGGTGGTGAACACATCTTCGTCGGCAATGTCCTCGGGGAACGAAAACGACCGCTGTACTGGTTCCGGTGACTGTGACCGTTCCCTCGACTGTCTCTTTTCCTCCAGCTCCTTTGCGTATGCCGGGTCTCGGAGCGCCCTGGGGATCGTCTCCGAGTCCATCCTCCCAAGCCCTGATCCCGATGAGAGCCTGTGCCCCTCCATCTTGACCTCTGCTTCCTTGTCATCCTCTTTCTTGTCGTGACCCGCCGCTTCGTTGACCTCCGCATCGTTCCCAGCCGTATTATCCTTTCCATCCACATTTTCTGCAGGCTGCACCAAGCTGCTTGCCTCCGCCTTGTCCGGCTGATCGCGAGCATCCTTCTCCTCCACCTTGTCCTCAACAACCGCAGCTGCCTTATCCGCTGCCACTAGGATTTCCTCCTTGACCTTGTCGCTCAGCTGTACCTCGTTCTCCGTAAGCACAGCCTCAGCGGCCACATCTGCCTCAGAAGAAGTCTTATCATGCCCTTGCTCTGAGCCATCCTCCACAGAAGCCCGATCCACAACCCTGTCACCTTCCTGCTCCTTCTCCTCTTCATCAGCCATAATCAGAACCCCGTGGACCGGGATCTCTACGCTCTCTTCATCCTCGCCCTCACTTGTCTTGGTCCTCTTGCTCTGCTGCTCCGCATCCTTAAGGTCCTGCTCCCGTGACTGTTCACGAACCATATTGCTGCTCTCTTGTACCGGCAACAAACTCATGACCTGCTCCTCTAACACGATCAAGGCCTCTTCACCAGTCTCACTTGTCGACATTTCCGGAGAAAGCAACGTCGGCGACGGCGCACCCGGCGGGTACGGATCCGACGCATCGGGGATTAGGCCCAGCCCGATGGTTGGCTTGCTCTTGATCGGAACAGCAGCCGGATCGGCATCGTCCTCCTCGATTTCAACCGTAGCCTCGTTAACCGCTGTCCTGGTGGTGTCTGCCTCCTCCTCTTCCTGCTCCTGCTCCTGCGGACTGGGAACAACAATTTCTTCCTCGGTAACTTTGACACCGCCATCGTCGTCCAGCTCCTGCAACTTAGCCAAGACCTGGACTCGTGTCTTCTTGGCCTCCTCACGGGGTGTCTGGCTGCCGTCTTTGGCGGGCGTGGAGAGCGGAACATTGACCACGGAGCCCTCTTCTTGACTCTCGGCGCCACCTGCAGCAAGTGCTGTCTCGTCTGAGTCATCCTTGGTGTCAACAGCCTTCTTGACAGGTTCCGGGGAAGCCTCGGGAACCGGTTCCTCGGCAGGATGCGAAATCCTCGACGCGTCGGGGGCAGCCTCGGGCTCTGGCTGGGGCTCGAGAGAAGGTATCGGTTCCTTAATGGTGGGCTGAGTTAACTGCTCAAATTGTTTCTTGATTTTGACCTCAACCACAGCCTTCTCCTCGTGTTCGGAGACTTGTACCGACTCCCCATCGACAGGCAAAGCCCGATCCTCCGTGACGCTCTCGACTGTCTCCTCAGCCAATCCTGCAAAGTCAGCGGTCCTGGAAATCTCGTCAACAGGAGCAGATGGCTCTTCAGCCAACGAACTCGCAGCAGCAGCCTCTGGGGCATTGTCAAGATCAGTAACAGACTCCTTAGCAAAAGCCGTCTCGGTCACCCAAGGCTTAGATTCATGCTCGAGTCCAGGAACAAGGTCAGGCTGCGAAGGTTCATGGATTGGCCCGTCAACTGGCTCAAGAACGATTTCCTTGACGGCTTTGGAAACAGCAGTCTGGATAGGAACCTCACGAGGAGGAAGTTCGCCGGAGGACCCGACGGCAGAAACAGGCTCTTCGTCAGCAGTGGTCTCAGCAGAGGGCACCTCCTCGACAGGAGCCGTGGGGACTAGGACGGGAATAGACTGCTCAGCCGGGGTAGTGTCAACAGCTCCCGCTTCAGCAGCGAGAGCAACTGTCGGGTCCAGCTCTTGCATGGTCTCCGCGATCGCAGACTCCTCCTGGTGTACTGTCGCGGGCCCGGGCTCGGGCTCGGACTGTCTTGACTTCACTTCTGCCGGCTCTTTCGGGAACTCCGCCGGCTGGGTGTGCTGCTGTTGGGGCTCCGGCTCTTGTTGACGAGGGACTTCCGACCCGAGAACCTCCCCAGACTCCGGCTGCTCAACATTTCCCGGACACCGATCCGTGCCATCCTGTGCATCCTCTACCACCTGCTCAGGAAGCAAATCCTCCTCCTTGACAGCCCCTAGCATCTGCCTACCACGCTCACCAAACAACACTCTCGTCGGCGTGGGTGAACCCGTCGATACCGCCTCCTCATCCATCTCCCCGCTGTTAGGCCACGGCTCGACATCCCACATGACCGACGCCTTACGCCGCAGGCCCGGCGGCCGATCCTTTTTCTTCTTGGCTGCCCTCTTGAGCGAGTTGAGAGCGGCGACAACACGCGCCGTCGTGGCTATCCCCATCCCCGAACCCAAACCCGAACCCGTACCCGTGCCGGCACCGGTGCCTGTTGTCCCTGTCGACGCCGACTCGCTACCCTGTTCACTACCCCCAAATTCCGTCGGAGGGTTTGTCGACGGAAGGGAGTGTGGATGGGTGAAGTTGGGGGAAGAAGCCGCATCGGGACTGACACCAGAGTCGGCGCCAGCCAGCTCGAGGCCGGCGAAGACAGGCTTGCTCCTGCGGAATGGCCTGACATCATCCGACGCCCGTGAGCGGCTGTCATCGGTCACGGTAAACTCGCTGTTGGTACCAGGTTCGGTGACCTCCTCAACCGTGCTCAGCTGCGCCACGGTTCGCGACAGGCGGCGGCTTTCCAAAGACGTGCTGGTGACGGGAGAGGCTGGCGGTGAGGAAGCCGCTGGGGGGAGAAGGGTCGACAGCGGGGGGATTTCAGGCTCATTGCGAGGAGTCTGCTCGGGTGAGCCAAGGGGCCATGGCTCAGCATCCAGCCGGGGCTTGCGCCGCTTTCTCTTGTTCTTGTTGAGCAGGCTGTAGCGCGAGCGTTCGTCTTCGAGGTTCTGCATGTCCTCCGCGTCGCAGTCAAGGTCGGAGTCAGAATCAGAGTTAAAGTCGGAGTCGAAGACGTCGGCGTCAGGATCGGCTGTGTTGTCGATAGTTTTTGCGACGACCGAAGTGGCGAATTGATCGTGCAAGACAGTACTAACCGGCGACGACGCGATGGGCGCTGACGGTGTTGGCAGTTCACGCCTACTCTCAGGCTCACTCACGGGCACAGGCACAGGCACAAGCACAGGCTCTGGTGGTGAGGCTTCAATGCTACGCGATGAGAACGGGGTATCAACAACAGCCGCGTGCAGCTTGTGCGCGATGGACACGGGCGATGGCGTGGCATCGAAGTCACCAACCACGTCAACAACGCCAACCTGAGCTACAGTGAGAGGACGCCGCTGCTCCTCGGCCTGTGATGCCGGACCGGCTCCAGGATGGGCGCGAGGAGAAAAAGACGCGCAGTCTAGCTTATCACGCTGCCCTCTGCCCGCCGGGCTGTAGCCGTGAGAGAGAGTCTGCGACTGAGGGTCAAAATGGGACGGGACCGATAGGACCCGAGGCTGAGGCTGAGAGTGACTCCCAAGCTCGCGCTGAGCAGCAGACTGCAGCGCATGAGATGCGGGCGGTGTGGGCTGGTCGGCATCGGGACCAAGCTCGGGCTTCTGCTGCTGCTGCTTTTGCTGCTTCTGCTGGTACGGCTTCGACTCAGTCAACTGCAACGCTTGTTGGCTGGAGGAGGCTGGGGCGTCGGCTGCCATTGGCTCTTGGTTACCGTCGGGCTCGGTCGCTAATGCACCTCTTCCACTTGTCGTTGGCTCACTGGCGCTGCCCTGGCTGCCCAGCCCTGGTGCGCCCGCCGCATCGCCCGGCAAGCCGCCTGGCAGACCTGGCAGACCCAACAGCGGGCCTGCAGCAGGCTCGGCTGAAACGGTGCCACTGCTGCTGCTGCTGCTGCTGCTGCTGCTGCTGCTATTGCGATCGCTGCCAAGCTCATTTCTGAGAGCATCACCAACATCACTATCATCGCCATCGTCGTCGTCGTGCGCACTTCGAGAGAGTGGACCTTCCGCGTCTACAAGAAAAAAAATCATTTGTCAACGACACAACTCACAAACTCTTCTATTTCCTCATTTTTTGGGTTTCTGCTTCTTACTCTTCTTATTCGTCCCAATCATGCCCTCCACAACCTGTCTCCAACCCAGCCCCATTGCCCCAACTCCGGCAAGTCCCCGGATGCCGGACCCGGCACTGGTACCGGCATTGGCTTCCTCAGCCTTCTCCGTATTGTTATTGCTTGCTGCCGCTGCTGTGGTCTTCGCTTCTGCGGCGGCGGAACTCTCCGAGCCGGCCGAGGCCGAAACTGGTTTTTGCTCGTCGGAGATTGAAGCCTGTGAAGACAAAAAGCCCACGTTAACATCACCGGTCCTCGTCACTCTATCGCCGCTCGCGGCTGCATGCTCTTGCAGGGGATTTGTAACACCAACTTCGGCGTTGCTGCGCTTCCGGTCCTCGGTCTCGGCGTCCACATACTGGTGGCCATTCCGTGAGGGGGCTAGCGCTGAAGGATCCTCGAACTTCGAGTCCTTTCTGGGGTGCCTATCGTTGGTGTTGTCGGTCTCACCTCTAGGTGTGCTTACTGGGCCTGAGTTGTTTACCACTTGCGCCTCCATGGGCGGTGTGAAGCCGGCGCTGGGCTGCTTCTTCTTGTTATCTGCGTCGGAGCCCTTCATCGTGTTGTTGTCCGGGAAGATTTTGCCTTCGTCCACTCTGGAAAGCTGCGTTTGTGATGAGATCGCCTGCTGCTGAACGAATCCGGCTCCGGATGGTCCCGATTGAGATGAGCCCTCGGCGGTCACGCTGCTCACGCTGCTCCGCTTCTTCTTTTTCTTTTTGTTCCTTTTCTTCTTGCTGCTACCAGAGGGTTCGGCCGTGGCTGCGAGGTTGGTTTGTGAGGCAAAAAGCTGCTCATCAGTCACGACAGACGCTGCATCGGTCTGAGCGTCAATGTTGTCGATTGTCAGGCTGGTCGTTGGTGCCAGAGACAGCGACGCTGCCGAAGACGAATTTGTGGGTACTGTGGGCTCGACCTTGACCTCTTCCATATGTGTCTCTGTCACGATTATCTCCGCTGGCATCGTCTTCTCGAGAGGAGGGTCGGGTGCTGGGGGTTCAGATGCATCTGGTTCGTCCTCGGCAGGAACCAGTCGGATGGTGCTAGGGAACTGACTAAGCTCGTTGAGTCTGGATGAGTCGCCGAGCCTGGATGTCTTCTGTGGAGACGGGAGTGGTTGTGGCTGAGGTTGATCTTGAGGCTGAGGTTCAGGCTTAGGCTCAGGCTCAGGCTCAGGCTGGCTTGCAGCTGTCATATCCTCCCTCTCGAGCGTTTCCTGTCTCTCAGGAGCCTCCTCCCTCTCTGGAGTCTGAGGTGGGCTCTGCGATGACTGACGAGCCTGCTTTGTTGCCTTGCCAGCCGACCGTATGCCAATGTTGAGGTACGAGCCGAAGCCGCCTGGTAGCGACGGGAGACCGCCGAACCGCGAGCCAAAGAGCCCCTTCTTGGAAGCGGTACTGCGGGTGCTTTCCGAAGAGCTCCTGCCAGCTGGAGCGTCAGTCTCAGTAGAGCTCCGACGAAGTTGCTTCTCAGGCGATATCGACCGAGAGGCTGTACTCCTGGTCAACTCCGCCGTAGTGCTTCGGCGAAGTTGCGGCTTTTCGGGATAATCTGATTGTGGCCTTGGCTCGTCGCGCGTTGTCGCCTCTGCTGGCTGCTGGACGTTGGACTGCACCGTGGACGGCGTGGGTGTCGGTTCCTGGGGCTGTTGCAACATAGCAGGAGTCGACTCTTGCTTGTCTGCAGAAACTCCGGACGGGGTCACCTCGGCCGGCTGAGCTTGCTTTGGTACCTCAGACTCGGACTCAGTCCAGGTAACCTGCTTCTCCCTTTTCGAGATGGGCGAATCCACCATTGTTGGCTCCTCAAGTTGGATCTCCGATGCTCCTTGCGACTCTGCCATGTCCTCCATCTTTTTCTTGGCCTGGGGTGACGGGGGATACGTGAGTGCCCAGTCTTTGACGTCGACCTTGGCTTGCTTTGGTCCCTGGCTTCCCAGTAGAGAGCCGAGAGTTCCCTTCTTGGGCGGCGTGTCATCCAGCTTGCCGGAATTGTCAGGCTGGGATTCGTAGAATGTAGAGCCCGACACATAGGTAGGTGCTTCGGACGCCGCGATAGTGGAGCCATCTTCCGTGAACGAGTGGACGCTCTCATCGTTTTCATCCTGATCTGAACCCGTGACTCCAAGACCCAACTGCCGCTGTAGCTCGGGCTGCTGAAAGGCCTGGTTGGGATCCTCTTGCCGCATATGTGAAATGATAAGGCTGCGTGAGGAAGTAGTAGGGGCGGCCTCAGCAGCAGAGGGCATGCTCAGCTTGGGCTCCGCCGGTTCGCTCTTCGAGAAGCCCCCTAGGACCTTCGGCCTGTCAAAGGTGCGCGTAGGCGAAGGTGTCTTCTCCGGTCGGGGAATATTACTCTTGAACTCGTTGAACGTTTGAGATGGCCGGGGCAGCTGGCTTGTTGGCTCAGCCATGGAGCTCGCTGTGATCTTTTCCCACTGTGTCCGGAGTGCAGCAAACTGCTGTCGCGGGACTGAAGGAACCGCTCGGCGCATAGGAGATAAGGGTTGTTTGCTGTCATCGGCTGACTCTGGCGCAGGCGGCGGCGTAGTAGAGATTTTGGGAAGCGGCATAGTGGACGAACGGGTCAAGCGCAGTGACGGAGCCGAAGACCGGCTGTGCAGGGGAATAGTCGAGCGGCTTTGCAAGGGAACAGGTATCCTTGATGCCTTCAGCGTTCGACTCGGAGCTGGAATAGAGTCCGGCAGGGAGGTGGACGACGCTTTGTGTGAAAGGGGCTGGGAAGCAGTGATCAGAGCTGACAAGCCAGGATACGTCGTCTCGGGAGCGTCAGGTTTTGTTGCTAATTGCTCGATAACGGCAGAAGTAGCTTCGGCTTGTGCGATGTGACTCTCCAGGGGATCTGAGCTTTCCTTAGAGACTGCAGTTAGCGAGGCTTCTGGTAGCTCAGGTTGCGTTCCGGGTTCTGCAGCGAGCTCGGTGACCGTAGCAGGAGCCTTGGAACCAGCTTCAGGGAGCTCGATCTGGGTAGGCTGTTCGTCGAGGTCTTCGGGAAGCTCTGTGACCATGTCCTGGGCTTGTGCAGGCTCGCTCTTTGACGCCTGTGAGAGCTTCTCCTCAGGGGCCATGATCGGCTCGATGACCGCAGCGTCAACCTGTGC
The DNA here is from genome assembly GCF_000221225.1 of Thermochaetoides thermophila DSM 1495. Classification (NCBI taxonomy): domain Eukaryota; kingdom Fungi; phylum Ascomycota; class Sordariomycetes; order Sordariales; family Chaetomiaceae; genus Thermochaetoides; species Thermochaetoides thermophila. The sequence goes on from NW_006383036.1 coordinate 1,359,572, forward strand.
GGGCTGGCTTGCCGGCTTTAGAGGAATTTCGTCGACAGCCGGAGCGGAATCCTCTTCGGTGGCTTGATTCTCGAGTGCAGCAGGCTCGGCAGGTGTGGCCTCTAATTGTTCGAGTTGCTCAGGCTCTTGTGACGCTTGTTCAGGGACCGCGCTCGGAACCTCATCCTGCGCGGCTTGCTTGTCGGGCTCGTCAGCAAGCCCGGTGACCGGGACAGGGGCATCCGTCGAAACAGGCTCTCCCGCCGGCTCTGCAGGAAGGTTGGTGTTCACTGGAGCGACATCGTACTCAACATCTTTCACTGGCTCAGGCGACTCGGAAATCGCGGTCTCAACATGCTCACGCTGGCTCTTTGGCTCTGGCAGAAGCTGAACGGACTCTTCCTGCAACGCTTGTTCCTCAGCCTGGGCAGACGCAGTAGCTGTAGCCTCGATCGGCTCAGCCAGGCTCTCCGGTTCGTTTGACAGTTGCTCAGAAACCAAAACTGGGACAACCTCTTCGCCTACAGCCTGCTTCTCGGGCTCGGCGGATGGAGCCACGTCTTGCTCAGGTAGGCTCTCAGGCTTTTGTGGAGGTTGGGCAGACTCTTCCTGCATTTCTGGCTTCTCAAGCTTGACAGACTCGGCGACGGGGCCTTCGACTTGCCCGTGCTGAGTCTCTGGCTCCCGATAAGGTCGCTCAGAAATTACAGAGGGAACCTCTTCTTGCACCGGGTCCTTCTCGGCCTCAGCCGGGTCGACAACCGTGGCCCCAATTTCCTGGGGTTGCGTCTCTGAATCCTGAGAAGGTTGCTCCGAAACCACAGCGGGAACCTCTTCTTGCACAGGAGCCTTCCCAGCCTCAGCCAGGTCACCAGTTGTGGCCTCGACTTGTTCGGGCTGCGTCTCTGACTTCTGTGATGGGGCTTCAGACGCCACAACCAGGAGAGCCTCTTCTTGCACTGCATCCTTTTCGGGCTCAGCGGGGTTGGCAACTGGGGCCTCGACTTGGAGCTGGCTTGCCAGCTCCCGTGACATTTGCTCGGCAACCACAACTGACAGAACCTCGTCTTCGACCGCTTGCTCCTCGGGCTCGATGGACTTGGCAGGTTCGTCAACCGGAGCCTCGATCTGTTTGGGCTGGCTCTCATGGTCCTGGGTAGGTTGTTCAGCGACCTCAGCGACAAGCAGCACAGCCTCTTCCTGCACCACTTGCTTCTCGGGCTCAGCGGTCTCCACGGTCTCAACGGGCTTACCGGGCTCGACAGGCTCCGCAAGCTCAGCAACGACAGGCTCGAATTGCTCAGGTTGGGTTTCTAACACCTGTTCAGGATGCTCAGGGACAACATCAGGTGCGATGTCTTCTTGCCCAAGCTGCTTGTCGGTCTCTTCAGCCGACTCAATGGCCGTAGTCTCAACCTGTCCGGCGGAGCTTTCTGGCTCAGGAACAGGCGTTTCGTCAACCACAGCTACAACAGCATCATCCTCAACAGGCTGGTCTGGTTTATCGGGCTCGCCCACGATCTCAGCGCTCATGGCAGGGGTTTCGGTTTGCGCAAGTTGACTCTCCTCCACTGTCGACATATGTTTGGGAGCGGATGAAGTGATGTCTGCTAGAACCTGTGACTCTTCAGGCTTCGGGAATGGCTCAGCAGCTGGATCTTGGACCAAATCACATTGACTCTCGGGCTCTGGGGCAGGATCGTCAACTGCAGCCTGGACTTGCTCAAGCTCGCTTGCGGGCTCTGCAGGTGGCTCGTCAACGGTCGGAGCTGTCACATCTTCCTCAGGTGGCTTCTTGAACTCCACCGGAGCCTCGGTGATCATGTCGACAGCTTTGGTGGGAGCAGGCTCATTGTCCGGCACCACAACTGGTGGTTCCGAGACAACCGGAATGGCTTCTTGCTCGGCCTGCTTCTCGTCGTGCACCGGAGACTCAGTGATCGTGTCAGGGACCTTAGCTGGCATAGGCTGATTGTCCGGCTCGAGGGATGTTTCGGATACAACCGGGGCAATGCTGACATGCACAAGTTGCTTTGCGTCCAGCTCCTCCGGCAACTCGGCCGCTGCAGCAGTGGCTTCAGGGACAGCTGGCAGGGTTTCCAGTTCCGCTAATGGGACCTGGGAGACGACATCCGGTACCTGTTCCTCCTCTGGCGATTGTTCCTCAACCTTCTCAAATGGCTCGGCGGCAGGGATCGGGGTGGCTTCTGCCTCTGAGATTTGGCTGTCGGGCTTATCCATAGCTTCCTCGGGAGTAGCATCTGGAGCCGGTTCTGCTGGTGCGGCAAGAGTCTCGGATTCTTCAGCAGGCTCGGCGACCGGAACAGCGGCAGCTTCATCTTGCACTGACTGGGAAGGTTCTTCACCCGCAGATTGCTCAAGAGCCACACCCAGGGCAGTTTCCGCTTGCTCCGATGGCTTCTCGAGCTCCTCCGCAGCGACCTCGGCGGCTGCGACAGTGGTGACTTCATCCTCCTGCACAGCTTGACCTGCTTGTTCGTCCGCCGTTTCATCGGAAACAATGGCCGGCGCGGTTCCAGCTCTTTCGGGCTGTTTCTCAAGCTCTTCCACAGTGACATGGACGACTGTGGCAGGAGCCGATTCGGACTGTTCTGGCTGACTTTCGAGTGGCCCGGGAGCTTCCTCGGATGGCGCAGCTGGGAATTCTTCTGGGCCTTGTGTAAGCCACTGTAATCTTAAGCGAGAACCCAGAAGCGAACTCGTACCTTGACCACAAAGAGGCCCGTCAGCCGGAGCAGGACCGGGAGAAGCATCCCGATTGGCCTCAGCAGGAGCAGGAGATGCAGCTTCAGCAGGAACTTCAGGGGATGAAGGTGTACCTGGTCGGCTCTCAGGAAGGGGGACAAATTTTATCTCCATAGAAAGCCTCTCGGGGACTGCCGTTGATGTGTCTTCTTCCGCCCACTCGTGTGAGCCAGAGTAATCAATCAGGGCGCTCAGGGTTCTCCTACCTTGGACGGCAGCAAACTCCGGGGCTGGAACAGGAGCAATAACCGTGTCATCTTCAGCAGTTGACTTGGCGGCCTCGGGACCAGCCTCAACGGTATCCTCCGACAGTTGAGGGGAAACAGAACGGCTCTCTCTGAGAACGGGAGTATTCATCTCTTCATTATACCCATCGAGGACCATATCTGAAGCTGCTTTTGCATGCGGAGGTTAGCTTAGGTGTCTCCCCCAACACAAAACAGCACTCCATACCTTGAGCAGGTTCGACGATCAGAGCAGGCATGACATCCATATCCTCCTCAACAGGCCTCGGGGAAGCAGGCCCCGCAGCAACATCCAGAGCAACAGGGCCAATTTCTAGTCAAGAGAGTCAGTACGATGCACTCACAACGACAAAAGGCGAGGTAGGTACCTTGGCTAACAGCCGGTTCTTGAATGGGAGCAGACTCGACATCGTTCTCTTCCTCAACAGGCGCTGGCGAAAAAGGCCGGGCGGTAACCTCAGCCGTGAAAGTCCGAATGTCTTCTAGTGCAATGCGTGAGCTAACGGTTGTCGCCTAACCTAGGAATGAGAATTGTGTCATACCTTGACTCGCAATGAGGTCTTGAGAAGGAGCAACATCCACATCTTCCTCAACAATCGGCGATAGAGGGCGAGAGATAGCATGAGAATCGAGAGCCGGGGGTTCTTCTAGACAAGCGCGTGAGTTGATGTGACGCTACCTCAAGAGAAAAATGATGACAAACCTTGGCGTGCAGCGGGTTCCTCGACGACAGAATCAATTTCCGCATCCTCCTCAGCAATCGGCGACAGGGGGCGAGACGGGTAGTAAGCGTCAACCGCCGGACCATCTTCCACTTGTGTCTGTCAGCTAAGTCTCACAAGAGGAAAGGAGGGTTTGATCCATACCTTCCCAGGGTGCAGGTTCTTGGAGAAGGGCATCATCATCAGCAACCATTTCTTCCTCCTCGGCCTTTAACGGGAAAGGCTCGGAGCTAGCATCGAAGAATAGATCCTCCTCCTCAGGATTTGACTCGGCGGGCTGAGCAGCAAGAGCAGGAGTGATCTCCCGTTCATAGGGCGAGTCGGGCCTGCTTTCAGGGAGAGCAGGGAGCTTGTCAAGATCCTCAGCCACAATCACCTTATCAAGCGCAGTTGTCTGCTGTTCAATTTCAACAGCCTTGTCAGTCTCGGCGGCGGCAGCCGAAACCTCCTCCGGACCCGGGATGGGCACTGGCTCTACATCTGCGGGTGAGGCGGGCCGGTCCTCAGAGAGAGGAGCCGACTGTTCCGGGACTTCAGCCGACTTGTCCTGATGAGAAGCAACGTCCCCTTCCTCAGCCTTTGGCTCGTCGGCGAGAGGAGACAGCTGCACGGAGTCGTTAACGGCCTCTTCCTGCGTGGCAGCGGCACTGCCCTCGACCTCGGGCTTAGGAGCTGAAGGAGCGAGCTCGACCATGTGTTCCGTGGCCTCCTGTTCAGGCACAGCATCGCTCTCCTCGGTCTTGACATCAACAGAAGGAGACGTGCTGGTAGGAGCCTCAGTATCTGCAACGGAGACCGTCGTTTTCTCAACAGGAGTCACGGAGCGGGTCTCTGGAAGAGGAGGGAGCTCCGCGGGGTCTTCAGTTGGCTGCTGGTCTTGTGCCACTGTCTCGTCAAGGGTCGTTGCGACGGGCTTTAGCTGCTCCTCTTTTTGTTCTTCGTTTACCGTGGTTGTGATCGGTTCAGGCTGAGCGTCCTCAACAGGAGCAACGACATCCGCCACAGGTGAGCTCGGGAGGGCTTCTGGCAAAGGAGGAAGGTCTTCTATGCTTGTCGCTTGCTCAAGTTCATGCAAGGCTGCGAGTTGCTCGGCCTTGGCCTCGACCTCGTCCACAAAAGCAGCGCTTGTCGGACCCGCGACCGTGCTGTTCCCAGCAGCGACCTCAGGAAAAGCCTCCGGCAGAGATGTGGCCGGACCGGCCTCAGGCAGCGCAGGGAGGAGCTCGATCTTGGACTTCTGAGGAGTGATCTCGGGCGCCAGATCGAATTGCTCAACCTCAGGCTCATCAGCAGAAGCAACGTGAGTCTGATCCTCCGCCGAAGCATCCGCAACAGCAGCCTCAGCGGGAGCAACCTCTGTCGGTGAGCCAGGACGGCTTCCTGGAAGAGGAGGGAGCTCCTCAGCCTTCAGAACATCAGCCATATTGTCTGGGTGCTCAACCTTGACCTCGGGCTCATCGACCAGTACAGCAGTTGCCTGATCTTCTCCCCCAACATGTGCAGCATCGGCCTCAGCCGGCTCCTCTGAAGTCGGCGAGGCAGGTCGCTCTTCCGGCAGCAAAGGAACGCCCTCAATCTTCACTTCACGAGCCATTCCCTGGGAAACATCCTCTTGCTGCTCGACCGGGTCATCGAACTCAATCGGAGTCTGGGCACCCGCCTGATCCTCTACCCCAACGTCCACAGCAACGTCAGCCGGACGCTCCTCAGTTGGCGATTCTGGGAGGCTCTTTGAGAGAGGTGGCAGTTCGTCTACGCTTGGTTGGGTAACAGTCATCACCGCCTCATCTTGCGCCACAGTTGCTGGTTGGAATTCCTCCGCATCTTCGTGTACTGCAGCTGCCTGGGTAGAGACGAGAACAGGCGATGATGGGCTTGACGAACTCACAGTGTCAGGTTGGGGGTTCCCTTCTCTCGCCAAGTTTAGCTCATGATTGGCGAGCGCTGGAGGTGCCAGACTGGCGACCGGAGTCAGGGAAGCTGAGTCAGGAAGAGGAGGTGAGATCGATTGGACGTCGTTGTCGTCCACTGGTGTAGGGGACGCTTCCTGGAGCTCCGGGAGCACATCCGAAGAGATTAGCTGTAGCTCCGGGAGAGGGGCTGAGGTCGCCAAGTCCTCATCGACAGAGGCGTCGGTCACAGGGGGTTGAGTCTCCAGGACAGGAGAGGCAGGGTTGCTGGCGGAGACAAAGGGCACCCTCTCGAGGTCAGCATCAGGCACCTGGTGGGAGTCTGCAGGCTCAGCTTGCACGATTGGTGACTCGGGTACGCTCTCGGGGAGAGGCGGCAGCGAGGATAGGTCTAGAGGAGTGTAAGTGGAAGCGATTGGGTCGGCCGACCCGGTGGCAGGAATGTTGTCCGGAGGAGAAGGCGGCTGGTCAGCTTCCGCGTCGGTCGCAGGAGCCTCAGTCAGGACAAGATCGAGCTTGGGGTCTGGGAGAAGAGGGAGCTGCTCAATCTGACTGTCACCTGAAGAAAACACCCGCAGCGCTGGGGACGCAGGCTTACTGTCAGCAACCGCAGGAAGCTGCTCAGTCTCAGCCGCGGCCTCAGCCTCAACAACTGGGACCTCCTTCAGCACAGGCGACAGCGGCTTGTTCTGGGGTAGCTGCTCAAGGTCTCCTTCAGCAGAGATATCCTTCACTTCGGGGACCTCAACGGACAGTTCCTTCTCAACAGCCTGCTGGATCTGTGCCTGCTCAACCGCCAGCGCAGCCAATGATTCAGGCCGACTCTCTGGGAGAGGGGAAAGGGATCCCTGAACCTTTTCTGCAGGAATGTTGACGGGTACCGCCGACACCTGCTCGAATGATGGCTCCTCGGCAATGATGACACTCTTGCAGACGGGCTCAGGTGAGTCAGGAAGTGTGTTGGGCGCAGAAGGGACATCTTCCGGCTTGGGTTGCTCGCTGGCCTGGATTTGGTCATCATCGACGGGCTCAATGGATACAGCGAGATGCAGCGAGTCAGGGTCCTGCTGTGACTTGGGGAGGGCTGAAAGCTCAGCAGGAGTCGCGAGTGACGGCTCAAGCACAGGAAGTGTGGGCTTGCTCTCAGGCAGCGGCTGGAGCTGCGCCAGTGCTTCGTCAGCCGGAAGTTGAGGAGCATGAGCGGCCTCGACCTGCAAAGAAGGGGAAGTCGGCTTAGGTCCCGAAAACTGAGGAAGAACTCTGGCCTCTTCTTCACCCTTCGTCTGAACCGGGACAGGCAGCACGGAATCCTTGGCAGCAATGGTCGAAGACTCAGGCCGGATCTCATGGAGAGGAGAGAGAGCAGCCAAGTCGGCGGCTGGCAAGGCAAAGAAAGCAATCTCCGGGGACAGGACTGGCAGGACCGGCTCTGTTGTTCGGAGCGGCGGCAGCGTCTTGGTGGCTTCTGCCTCGCTCGACTGGGCAAGAACAGAAGATCCAGCCTCAATGACTGCAGGCTCCGGAGGGCTCTGAGGAAGGAAAGACAACGATTTGACATCAACCACTGGCTGGACAAAGGTGACCGGCTCGTCCTTGACAATTGATGATTCCGGAAGGGCCTCGGAGCTCGGGGGTAGGCACTTGGCCTCCTCATCTGCAGCCGGCGCAGAGACAGGCATGGAGTCGTCAGTCGAAACAATTAGAGACTTGGAGAGAGTCTCGGGGACAGTAGACTGATTCTGCGTCTCCTCGCCCATGACCTGAGCAGGAACCGAAGTGGTGGCCTCGGCCACAGCCACTGGAGACTGTGGACGACTCTCTGGAAGTGGAGGGAGCTCCTGGATCTCCTCAACCATTAGATGAGGAGGAAGAGAATCCACAGCCTTGATCTCGGCAACGGGAGTCTCCGGCCGGCTCTCAGGCAAGGGCGGAAGGCTCGCCAAGTCCACCACCTCTTTCTGCTCTTCCGTCACTTGCCCAGGAACAGCCTCCACACTGGTTGTCGGCATCATAAAAGGCGCGAATGACTCCGAGTCCTTGACCAGGCCCTCTAACTCTTGGCTTGGCACTTCGCGCTCGTCCGTCGACTGCAGCGTTGCCTTTTCCAAGCTGGGCGTCTCGAGAGTCTCAGAGGGCGGGGCTTCCCTCGTTAGGATTGGGTCAACCTCGAATGTTTCCGGCAGCCTTGGCTGAACCAATACATCCTGCCTGACTTCCGGCTGCTCATCCTGGACGACCACGAGCGCCTCGCGTCCCGAGCCAGAACTTATTCCAGCAGCCTTGCCCTCGCCCTCCGACTGCACCTGACGTACCTGTCCTTTCGCTTCATCGATTGAAGGAGCTGAAAAAGAAGCGGACAGAGGGAGAGACTGATTTGCGATAACGGGGATCTGAGCTGAAGGGACAGTACTGCTCAGGGATTTAGGGAGAGAAGGTTCGATAGCGCGCGGTTGGTCTTCGACGATGCTTGTCTGGGGAGAGGGGAGTTCAGGAGGGTTGGGGGCTGAAAAGAGGGCTGGAGGGTTGAGATCTTCGTCGTCCGAGTCCGGGAGGGGAGGGAGCGGCTCGTCAGTGGTTGTCTTTGTTGTCACAGCTGGAAAGGAATAGGAGCCCTCTTCACGACCGCTGGGGCCGGGGCGAGGCTCGGTCGCCGAGAGGAGCGAACGCGTGAATCGAGACTCGATCGGAGGATTGAGGTCACGCTGCTGGAAGACCTCGGTGATGCTGACATCGACGACCGGCCGGCTGGGGCTCACACTACGCCGGACGAGAAAGGGAAAGCGAGTTTCTTTGGAAGGCTCAGCACGAAAGGCCTCTTCTGCCGCAGGCTGCACATGGGATTTGTCCTCGGTGGCCAGGACAATCTCAGGGTTGGTGGCATTTAGGCGAGTGACAGAGATGTCTCCCGCACGATAGCTGGCGCCTGCGCCAAAGGCGCCGGCATTACCTAAAAAAGAATGCTCGCTGTCGTCGGCCGTGGTGGTTTGGGGGACGGATGCGGTTGAGGTTGAGGGATGCTCCTGGGGCTTCGCCGGGCCGTTACCTGGGCTCGGAGCAACAGCGACCATGACGTCCTCGCCCTCCTGCGTGGTAGCTGTCGTCAGGTCAGAAGCCTCGCGCTCCATCAGTTGAAACGACTCTTCTCGCTTTGGTGGATCGGGAGGTTCAGGTCGTCGTAATATGCCATAGGCAACGTCCACGATGCTCCGCTTCTTGCCAAACTTGCTGAACAGATCGCCTGATATCGTAACCTGCTCGTTCTCTGCCTGGGGTGTGTTCTCCGTCTCCTTAGGCACCTTCGTACTCTCCTCCAAGTCTCCCTCGACAGCAACGTCAACCACTGCCCTTGTCACGTCGCCTATCCTGGAAGATAAGTCCGGGATGTCCTGCTTACTCGTGTCGACCTTCTTCTCAGCCTCAGTCTCCGTCCTAGCCTCGGTTGCCACCCTCTCCTGATCAGCAACAGGTCCTGGCTGGTTTACTAGTTCGCTCCGCTCTTCCAGACTACCCGATGCCCTGCGAGGTAAAGGCTTCAGATCGAGGTCGTTGGCGGTCTCAATAGATAACGGCACGTCGGGCAGAGGCCCGCTCGTACCCAGAGGGGATTCGCGGCGGTGATAGGATGGGTCATTGATCACGATATTGGGATCGAATCCCGCGCTCTGCAGGCCGGCAGCCAGAGTGGCAGCGAACTCGAAGTCATCCTTGCTGGACTCGGTTGTCTGAGCAGGATGCGGGCTGGGGGGCTTTGGTCCAATGATAGGAGGGACGTCTTCGAGATCCTGCGACGAGCCTGTTCCCCGAAGAATCGGAGAAGACGGGAGAGGGGAAACGGGGTCTAGTTCGGGAGATGTCAACGGCTCGCGGGACTTCACCTGCGGGGGCTCTGGCTCAGGCCTCGTGCCTTGCGGAGGGGTAACCTCAGGGGCCGGAGAAGAGGGCGCAGGAGCAGGCGTTGGCGCGTCAACGCTCACAGACTGTGCATTGATGCTGGCGGCAGCCTGATACTGAGATTGAGACTGAGACCTTGCAACCAACCGGTCCAGAACGCTAATCATCTTTGGCTGTGGTGCGGGAGTCGGCTTGGGCTGGGCGAGCTTCGCGAGCACACTCCGGATCTTTTCCTGTGACGCTGGGTCGATTGCTTTATCCTTGCTCTTGTCATCAGAAGAAGTGGCCTCGATCATCATGGGGGCAGCGGGCTCTCCCTCAGCAGCAGTTTGCTTCTCCTTCCCCTTGCCGGAACCGACCAGTGCTGCGGTGAGGAGATTGTTCCATTTGCTCTTGGAGCCAAATCGAAATCTCACAGGCCGCTCCTGGGACGAATCGCGACTGTCCGTCTCAACAGCACGCCCGGTACCAAAGTCATCAGGGACCTCAATCGCCTCGCCGCGGGCAGTGAGGATCATCCTGGGCTTGCGCTCTGGTGTCTTGCGCTCTGGTGACTTTGGCTCAGGAGATGAGGCCGTCGCCGGCTCATCGTCCTCGGCGGCCACTACAGCCGCATGCTTGGCCTTCATTTTCTCCAGCTCGGGCGACGTCCGTGGCGTGGGTAGGACGAGGTTGAGCATGGGTCGCTCGCGCTCGGCAGAGGGGTCCCTCGATTTGAAGATGGGTATCATGCCAGGGAAAACGCCCGGAGCGTTGGAACGCGGGGTGAGGAACTTGGAGAGGTCGTGAGGGAAGATGATGTTGTCGATGCGGACGTCGGCGTTCGGAGCATCATACTTGCCCCTGGGAAGCGGGCGCGTCATCTCGGGCGGCGTTACGATGCGGATGATGGGTTCGTCTATCGACGGCTCCGAATACTTGTCGACGAGCGAGGGCGCTGGCGAGCTGCTGCGTGAGCGCCACTCTTCCTGCTCCAGCTTTTCGCGGAGCTTGCGCTCGCGATAGACGCGATTGGCCTCCTCCTGGATGGGGTCCCGCACCGGCTCTGCTTCACGGGTCCTGGTGCGAGATCGGGACCGAGACTGCGAACGTGTCCGCTGTTCTTGCGCATCGACCATCAGCGTGGACCTGTTCGCATCGACGGCGGCCCGAGACTCGCGCTGTTCGATCTCGAAGGTATCACGGCGACTGAGCCGGGGGAACTCTTCAACCGGCGAAAGCTCCTCGTCATCCCATGGAGGCTTCACTGTGACAATTTGAGGGGTGATAGCCCTGGATGGAGGACTGGGAGAACTCTCGCGTTTGGGAGTCGAAGAGGCGTCATCAGGGACCTGGAACTGGAAGGGTTCGGTCGGGGGCTTGGGAGCCTCGGCGGGAGGTTGGGGAACGTTGTCAACGGGCTCAGGGGGTTCGACCGTAGGCAATGTCAGGTCGATGGTAGACTTGCGAGGGCCAATTTCAGCTGCGGGCAGGGAGAGGTCAGTGGTAGACTTCCTCGGATCGACCTCAGGATTCAACGGCTCGACCAGAGGCTCAGGCGCACTGCTCGACGGATCAGGCGCAGGCTCGGCTGCAGCGGGGTCCAGGCCGGCCTTCAGAGCAGCACGCTTTTTCTTTTCAAGTTCTATCTGAGCCTGGATGTCAGCGAGCATACGACGCCTCTCTTCGCGCTGAGCGCGTCGCTCCTCACGGCTTAACTTCTTAGGCTTCAGCTCGAGAGAGTCCGACTTGTCAGCCTCCGGCGCCTTCTCCTTATCAACCTCGGGCTTGGCTTCGCGCTCGTGAACAATGACAACGGACTCCTTGGCCTTGTCACGACGGCGACTACTCTCCCTACTCGCCTTATCTTCACGCTTTTCGCTCTGCTCGCTTGGTGCCCGGCGCTTCTCTTCCCGTTTTTCCTCGCGCTCACGCTTCTCGGACTCTTCCCTGGCGCGCTGGCTTCGTTCGGCACGTAAGAGGGCCTCTTGAGATCGGCGCTCCTCCTTGTATCGACGCTCACGCTCAAAGCGAGTAATACGCTCGAGTTGGTCCCGGAGCTTTTCTTTCCGTTCCCGTTCCTCTTCCTCACGACGCTGACGCTCGCGCTCCTCTTCTTCCCGACGCCGACGCTCTTCTTCCTCACGACGCAGTCGTTCGCGCTCCTCTTCTTCACGACGCCGGCGCTCTTCCTCTTCACGACGTAGCCGTTCACGCTCTTCTTCTTCGCGACACCGACGCTCCTTTTCTTCCTGCTCGCGACGGCGAAGCTCCTCTTCCTCTCGACGGCGACGTTCTCTTTCTTCCTCTTCCCGGCGTTTACGTTCCTTTTCCTCTTCCTCGCGACGCTGACGTTCTTTTTCCTCTTCTTCACGCCGGCGACGTTCTTCTTCTTCTTCACGACGTTGGCGCTCCCTCTCTTCTTCTTCACGAAGTCGACGCTGCCTTTCCTCTTCTTCACGACGTCGGCGCTCCTTTTCTTCCTGCTCTCGAAGAAGACGAAGCCTCTCTTCTTCCTCACGGCGTCTGCGTTCCTCCTGCTCGCGACGACGAAGCTCTTCTTGGCGGCGGAACTCTTCTTCGCGACGCTGGCGCTCCCTTTCTTCCTCTTCGCGACGTTGCCGTTCCCGCTCTTCCTGTTCACGACGGCGCAGCTCCTCTTCACGGCGCAGGCGTTCCTCTTCTTCACGACGCCGGCGTTCCCTCTCTTCCTCTTCACGGCGTTGCCGTTCCCGCTCTTGCTGTTCACGGCGGCGCAGCTCCTCTTCACGACGCAGGCGCTCCTCTTCCTCGCGACGCCGGCACTCGCGTTCTTCTTGCTCGCCAAGAAGGCGGCGTCGCTGCTCTTCTTCTTCCCGGCGTCGACGCTCTTGCTCCTCGCGGTAGCTATGGGATTCACTGTCGCGGCGCGTCTTCACAACCGTCTTAACTACCTCTTTCTCCTCGTGCTTGATATAAGACCGGCGTTCTTCCTCATAGCGCTTCTCTGTACGTCTCTCAGAGACGCGCTCGCCAGCTCTCCAGTCGTGATACCGCTCCTCTCGTCTTTTCTCCTTCTCCTTGCCCTTTGATGCGGCAACAGCACCAGCAACGACGGCGGCGGCGGCGGCAGCACCCAACAAAGCCTTGTGGGCCGAATCGGAGTCATCGGAGCTGTCAGAGCTCTCGGAGCCGTCCGAATCATGACGCTTCTTCTTGGAGAGTCCGGGGCTGCCATGCTCAATCACCTGATGGTGCTGTTGCTCCAGCTTTTGTGGAGAGATAGGAAACCTGGGCTTGGGAGCCTGGATTGGAATGGGCTCGGAGTGGGGGGTATGCGGATGAGTGGTTTCTTTCTCATTTTCCCTGGTTGACGGGGGCAGTGCCGGGACGAGAGCAGGAGTGGTCTCGAAAGGCGAGGCGTCGGAAGTCTGGACGGGGAAGACGGGTCTCATATGCGGCCTGGACGCCTCGATGGAAGCACTCTCGGGAGGTTGAGGAGGGGTTATAGGCTTCGGTTGGCTGCTGGACTGATCATGATAGTGGGCTGAGTACGCGCTATGGTGATGATGATAGCTGTAGGAAACGTGTGAATGAGAACGTTGAGGAGGGGACATAGGAAGAGGGAGATCCTGATCAGAGAAGCGGGGCATAGGACCATAGGCAAGGGCAGAGTCCGTATCCCCAGAAGAGGAATCAAAATCGGATTCAGAATCTGAGGCCGATTCCCAGTCCGAGTCCGAGTCCGAATCAGAAGAAGACGAAGAATCCCTCGTCTTTTGCTTGGATGGTACGAGCCCGCGGGATGAGCTGGCCTGGGCGTGTGCTTTGTGACGCTGGAGCTCAACCAGGGCCGTCGCAATGCCGGCTACACGAGAAGGGCGCTTCTTGCCGGCACGTTTGAGGTCCTCCTTGTTTTTGTTGCGAGCAATCTCAGCCAACTTGCGACCAACCTCCAGGATCTCTTCATCCGTCGGGCTATTGGCGGACGGCCGTTCATCGGAACCAGGGGGGGGTCCTTGTAGAGGATATGACTGGGGAGGGACATGATGAGGGGGAAGATATTGCTGTGACGGAGACTGGTATGGCTGCGCTGGCGGAGGATACTGCTGTGGCGGGGCAGGTTGTCCTGACGGCACGGGGGAGCTATAATAGGAGTATGGGGGATAAGGATATTGAGGATATTGGGTATATTGGGGGCCAGGATGGGGCTGAGGAGGCGGATAGACATGAGGAGAATGCTGTGGAGGGGGAAGAGGCTGAGGATAGACCTGGGGTGACTGATGCTGTTGATAATGCGGGTAATACGGGAGGTAGTGCTGCTGGTGCTGCTGTGGGTGCTGCTGCAGCTGGAGCTGGAGCTGGAGCTGGAGCTGAACACGCTCTTCTTCTTCCCGCTCGAAGGAGGACCTCGACACGTAACCGGCACCATAGGCCAAGTCGCTGTCGACCGACGAAGACGAGCGGTTCTTACGCCGAAACGAGCGGCGCTTCTTGACCTTCTTCTTGGCCGATGACGAGGCAAAGAAGGTTCGCAGACCAAAGCGACCCCTGCGCGAGATGTTGAGCAGCGAGGAGGAGGTAGAGGAGGAAGAGGGGCTGGAGGAGGATGAAGAAGACGAGGAGGACGAGGAGGAGCTCGAGACGGTACGCAGGCGACGCGGCTGCTGTTGCTGCTGCTGCTGCTGCTGCTGGGGGGGAGCGTCATGGGAACGCGATGACACGGGCCGAGGAGGCGTGGCGACGGCGGCCGAGGGGGATCCGGCAGTGGCAGAGGCAGCGGCAGAGGCTGACGCCGACAGTACAGCCGAGGCCGAGGCGACGGCTACAGTGGCGGCGGCGGCGGTAAGCTGCTCCCGGGAATGCCGGCGCTCGGCACGTCGCCGTTTGGCGCTCTCCGGGCTCCGGCGACGGGGAGGCGGGGGAGAACGCATCGTGACCGTGACAGTGACGGCGGGGCGCGACAGAGGGAACAAGGAATAAGGAACAAAGACAGTGTTCCAGCTCGGTTATGGCCCGCTCATGGACGATGCTATCTGTGTATGGTCTCTCGATCGTTTTGGGGCTGAGGGGAGGGGTGTTAAGGTGTGCGGTGTGCGTTGTTCGTCTGATATCCTGTTTTTGTCGTCGTCTCGTCTCTCTCGGCGCGAACACGATCGACGATGTCTGCAACGGATGTGATAGTCTTCTGGTGGTTTGGGTATCCGTAGCTCAAGCCTTCGAGCTGGGTATGGTTAGGGTATCGCTTCGCGCTGGTGGGCCGAGTCAACAAACCTCGGTCTCAATCGCAAAAAGGCGATGGCGGTGAAGGAATACGGGAGCTTAAGCACCGACTTTAGATATTTGTTTGATTTTTCAGGTCTCACAGACGGGAGACGTGAATATGAACTGTCGGGCCTTGGCCTCGACAAGATCGCAGAGACAGCGGCAACTGTGACAGCAGAAACAAGAGACAGCAACAGAATAGATTTGAAAACAAACACACAAGACAAGACAAGACAGACAGTGAGGGATAGAACTGATTACAGGTCAAAAAGATGGTTGGTTGGCTAGACTGGCTGGTTGCAGGAGAGTTTGGGATTTCACAGGTCCCCTCCCTTCACTCTCCAGTGTCCTGCTGCTGGTTGCTGCTCGTTCTCGCTGTGAGTGGCTGTTTGTTGACGCTGCCGCCGTTTGGTTCGCTCGGTTTGACCCGTGTCACTCAAGCCCAGCCCTCTCTTTGCTCTCGGCTCTTTGACACTACAGGTCGTTGCTTGGCTCTCAAACTAGAAACACTCGCGCGGGTCTCGGTGGGTTGGAGCTGGGCTGGAGCTGGAGCTGTCGTCGGGCTGGCCAACCAGTGCCAAGGAAGCTTCCATCCCTCCCTCCCTCCATCCAAGTCAAAGGCCCATAGGTCCACAGCCCCACTTTCCATCAACCATGAACCCCCTCTGTCTGCCTGCGTGGGCCTACATGGGCCTGCGTCGTCTTGCCCTGCGCTGGCACTGTTCCAGGCCGCTGCGTATGCAATTGCAGGGTTCCGGATAAGACGGCTTGGCGCCCAGAACCACTCTCTCCAGCCATTCACCCTCCCCTCCTCGCTCCTGGGCCCCATCGTGACACCCAGATCCAGGCGAAAATCGGACCCACTTTCATCTCAGCAGCAGCTGACCCTGCAAACCCCAGCCTCCCAGCTCGAAGCAGCCACTCACATCTCATCCGAACTGCAGCATGCCCCCACTTACCGGCCCGAGCCAGATGACACACCTCAGCTGCCCACAAGCCACACCTGCCACTGATTGGCCGGCCCACCGATCACTGCCAACCCTCCTTCAGGCTTCGAGCTGCCAACCCTGCCCAAGCCAAAAAAAAAAAAAAAAAAGGTACTGTGTTCTCCTCGTCCAAAGTTTCTCGTTTTCAACCCTCCCATCACAACCCTAAAGTCCCAACATATGCGCCCAGTGCTTTCTACTTACAAGCTGATGCATCCACCCCATCATCCTGCCCTTATGATCTTGCTGATACAGGTTATCTGCGGTGTTCAACTTCGGTAGACGCCGGACGCAGCTACACCTCACCGCCCGAACCCCGGCTTTTTTGCAGATCCCCTTCCCCGTTATCAATCTCTGCTCGGTGAAGCGTGCTTCCTTTCATCGTTCCGAGTCCCTCGTTGACGCAATATGCACACTATAATCCCCCATCCCCTGTCTTTCGACGGTGCGACCTCCCATCATGAGACTTGCACTTCCCAAGCAGCCGAGTTTCTGCCATATTACCCACGGGTTGCACAGCTTGGATGCCAGAGCCCACTACTCGCTGAGTCTGACCTTTGTCCAACTCTACGTTTCAGTGGCAACAGGACTCGCGCAGCCCAGGCCTTGAGGCCGCTTGCCCACCTTATCACAGTCCTCTCTCCGTCTTGTCCTGCCAACAAGTGTTCGCCTCGTCTCCCTGCTTTAGCCGCCGCTGAATCCGGTTTTTCTGTTGGCCCACGGGAGAAAGCCAGCTCGCTGATGCCGTGCATGATATGCATCGGGTCCTGCTGCTGCAGACAACAAATCACATCCACTCCCGTCTGCTGCATGGCTGACGCTGGAATACGGCTTTCCTTCCGAATCCTCTCGTTGCGTCCTTCTGCTGTGGGATGTGGAATGTGCTCCTCCTCGCATGAGAACTGCTAGTGCACCCAAACAAAAATGATTGGGTTGACGACCAACAGCCAAACTCGAGGCCAAGCCATATATTAGTACCACATCCCATGCAATCATAGGTGCTACAGAGATCCAAAGTGCCGAGCCGTCTTCTGGTTGGTGACGGTTTAAGGCTTCATAATGATGCGAGGCCGCCAACACGCCGGAGTGGAATTTTTTTTTTTGTTGTCCATCTTCCACATAAATGAAGCCAAGAACACTTTTAGCCTTGGTTGTAACAACCTCGAATCCAACAAAGTAAGATCTGAACTTCTTAGAGCAGTAGAATAACGGGAAAAAAAAACTAGGCTGAAGCGCTCTAGCAACCTGACAACCTGACGAGTTTCTGTTCCTATTCAAATCATGGATGGTCTAATGTCTTCAACTTCTACGCTAACTTTGAGCTTTGTGCTCAATTTGATTTAAAAAAACCATATATAAAATATACCATATCTACAAGACCATCTCGCACAACAAATGTCGAAACCGAAGGTCAGACAGCTGTAAAGGTCGAGTTGATGGCCCCAACCTTGATATTGGAAAAGATAACATAGGCATCCGGATGCTCCTTCTCGACCGTGGCTGGGACCCCCGCACTGGGATCGCAGCGACCACGCACAACACCAGGCTTGTTCGGATCTGCATCAAGCGGCCAAGTGCTGTCGAGCCAGTTCATGTGAGCAGCACTGATGAGGGGTGTTGAACGTCAGCTAAGCCCAATCTGATCAAAGGGAGAGTAGGTGGTGATGGAAAGGGAGGGGGAGTGCGCATACTGGTCATCCCAGATGCTCAATACAAGCACCATCTTCTTGAGTGACTCGCCCATGGCTGCCATGCCGCCCAGCGTCTTGAAGTAGTTGTTGTCCCCAAACGCTGTCTTCTGCTGTTCACAGAAGCTATCGGAGATGTAGTTGACCGGGTCGACCCCCTCGATTACCACCTCTGAGTTGGGGATGACCTTGCTGTCTTGAACATAAAACCGGTGGATGCTCTTAAGCGTGCCTGCATCGGTGCCGTCGTCTGTGATGAACTGCGTCACGATCGTGAACGGCCGTGAAGTGTCGACAGTCTTGGCCGGCCCGTAGAAGTCGCGGTTGCCCAGTCGGAAGCTGTTAAAGTCGCAGCCATCTTGATCATGTTAGTCGAGCCTCCTTCTCATGATTCTCCTCCCGGGAGGTGAGAGCGGACGCTCTCCTCGAGGTTTATTGCTCACCTTTGTCACACAGACCGGCATATCTCTCGCTGCCGGCACCGCAGTCGGTTCCCTCACAACGAGTCTGCTCAAAGACTTTGCACGGATGTGGTGTGTAAGCTGTGGCATCGGAGTTCGCTTCCCAGATGTCCATCTCAGCGCAGCATGTGCCATACTTCCCCGTGCCAGATGTTCCGTCAGTCCCTCCCCAGCCTTCGACGTTCGCCTATGGAATGAGAGAGAAAATTGTGCTTAGTTCCTTCTTTGATCTCCATTCAATCTTGCTCTTGCCTCAGGTCACTCACCTCACCGTTGATAAACTTGATGTCCTGCGGGCACTGAGAGTCACAGTACCCCGTCCCGTACTTTGCCCCAGCTTTATTGCCCTGGAACCTGCCCATCCCACCGTCCTCGTCCATCTCGCTAAAGTAGACTGCGCCATTGATTCCACAAGGAAGCCTGGACACGTCCACGTCCAGCGTGAACTCCTTATTCAGGAGGTTGAACAGTCTATACTTGTCGTCGCTGGCTAAGAGATACACACGAGAGCCCACGTTGGTACCATACTGGTGCTTCGTGACGAAGTTCAAGCGTAGTGCGCCTGGAGAAGGTGTGGAAATACCATATGTCCCTTCGTAGTCGGCACCATCGATGGCACAGTTCGCAGCACATGTCTTGCCATCCGGACAGGCTGTAGCATTCCAGGAGTTACCGGAGTAGCAGTCAGTGTAGCCATTGACGATGTGAGTCCAACGCCAGTTGGCCTGGAGCAAATGATTAGCACACAGGGGTCAACGTGTAGCAATCTAGCAATTAGGTGCCATCATACATCAAGGACGACCGAAGTCTGCTCTTTGACGCAAGAGTCCGGTGCTGTACAAACCTCGATTGGCAGCGAAGGGTGTCGTTCGGGACTTTCGGTCCCTGCTTGCTGGCCCAGCGCTAAGCTGACCAACGAGAGAGTGGTCAAGTAACGGTACATGGCGACAGAGTAGTGGAATATAACAACAGGGGCAGAGAACAAAGGCAACTCGGTAGGCTTGGATATCATCCTCTTCTTCCCTTTTTTTTTTTTCCATCAGCACCGTGAAGTCCCGCCTCTTTATACATCTTCGAGGCCAGAGTTCCTCAGAGTAACTATCATCCTCGTCATCACGGAGCAATCCCCAAAGAATCCAAATTCGGTCTTCAATGTGCATCGTCCGGCTTTTCCTCTCCTTTTCTCTTTCAATCCACCCGCTCCTCCATCTTTCAGCATGACGGTCTTGATGCATTCCTAATCCAGCACAATCACATGCCGTCATCGCTTGCGGCTCAGGCAGTGATATCTCCGGAACCCAACTATATCGGGTCCCAGGAAGAAGATCTCCGCTCTCCAAGATCTCCTTGCGGCCTTAGTGGATCATGTCTCCGATCCGTCAGCAGCTAACAGCATTTGTTTACCAAACAACACCTCTAGTCGAAGTACTGCCGATCGTTATCCGCGCCAACGACGTTGCCCATTGGCGCATAAGGGCAATGGCATTGCGGCTATGTTGCCGTTGCCTGGACTGGAAGAATATGCGGCTGTTTAATCCTCCCGTCTTTGGCCTTTTAACCCCGTACCGTCTCGGTTTCAAATTGACATCCTACCAAGGTTTACTCTTCCCGTATTTGGAACCTCTGGTGCCAATAATCATAACGGTTAAGCGCAACCTTATGTTTGGTCCTCAACGACACTATTGTGGGGTGAGATTGGCCGGCTGATTTTCGGTACCTCACCCTCCCAGGGGTAGCTTTTTCTCCATTTCCCCTTGGTGTCTCAGTTTTAGGATGTATCTTCGACGTTCCCGAGTTATTGAAAAAAGGCACATAAGTTAACCTCAGAGCTCTATACTGCGTCAGAGAAAGAAATTTTTGTGGTCAAAGTTAGTAAGAGAACGGCTTTGTCTCTGGTGTCGTACAATGTTCCCCACCATAATGCTATGTAAAAACGGTTTCTTATCCCAATTGAAACCCATGAATCAGCCCTCAACTTGCGGCATTATGTTTGGTATACATTTTTAGATATCTATCTATGCTATGATTGAGACCTCAGATTTGGTTCAGATCGACAAGTACTAAACCGGCTGGCTGCACTGTTCCTCAGGAGGGCCTTTGGGGGGTAGGGGTGCCATGGGCAACCGTAAGCACAACCCTAACCCTGATTTCTATCCAACATAGTGGGTTCTCTGGAAAAAGGCAACTCTCGGCTATCTATGATGGTTTTTCTTGTCGATCTGGTTCAGAAACTTGAGGTGTTCCTCATCGAGGCATTCGTGTTATCTATTTTGTTCTCAATTTTCCAAATTCATCTCTCATTTTGCTCTGCAGGAACGTGTTATCAACCGTGGGCTTTGGTGGAGCAGTTTTTCCCTGCGTTGCGTCACATTCCGAAAGTCGCATTCACACTTTGATGGTTGCTCTCCTTCATTTCGCCCATCGACAATAGGTCCCAACAAACCTCAACGTCGCCTATCAATCCGCCCAACACCATATAGCTCAGCACAGGACGCCATGGCTGTGCCTCTCAAAACAACTCCGCAAATCCGGGCCCTGGCACCTGAGCCGCCTGCTACCGTCTGCGTGCAGAACCTGCATCTGACGCTGACGCACGCGGGACATGATGCTTGGGGTCGCGCAGGCAAGTCTCAGCCGTGCACTATCTCGGTTGAAGTGGGTTTTGCGGAGCGTTTCTCTACGGCCGCCGCGTCAGATCGGCTGGGAGAGGACACGGTGCACTACGGGACGCTGAGCAAAGTTGTGTTAGGGAGCGTGGCGCGATTTGAGGAAGGGAGTAGGCAGCATGCCTTAGGGCAGGGAGAACGCGGGCTGATGCACGTGTTGGAACATGTTTGGCGAGACTTGACGGGACTCAAGTTGGACGGAACTGAGGTGAAGGTTGCTGGGGAAACGCCATTGATCGATATTGCTAAGGTCCAATTTTTGTCACTAACTGTAGGGCTACCTAAAGCATCGCTCTTGGGCGACGGAGTGGCGCTTAGAGCCAGCGCAGTCGTGGATCCCTCGTTACGGAGAGTCTCTGCGAGGGCGTTGGCTCTCGAAATCACCCGGCTCAAGGTGCCAACCCTTATCGGTGTGAACGCGAATGAGAGGTTGGCCAAGCAGTTTGTTGTGGTAACAGTTACTATTGAGAAATTTGACCAGTCGGAGGATATTTACCCTGGGGTAGAGGCTGCTGTGGTCAAGGTCAGTTTTGGCTCTTACCTCGACGGAGAACGACTATGGGGGTGCTGACAGAATCTAGGCTCTAGAAGAGTCGTCCTTTGAGACACTTGAGGCTCTGGGAGCCTACTTAGCTGAAAAAGTTCTCTCATCCCCAACTAGTGAAGAGGATTGGCTGGTCCATATCAAGATGGAAAAACCTACGGCAGTGTCCATGGCGGATTGTCCCATTGTAGAGGTTCGCGCTACGCGAGAATCTTTGCAAAAAGTGGAGGCGGCTGGCGTCCAGTGAATCGAATATCGCAAGCATCAGATGTCTATTTGCCAATTGAGAGCATGAGGAGACTCTGCACCGTGATAGAGCACGGGAAGGTAGATCAGTTTCACCACTCTTCCCGCTCGCAAAGCGGAACGTCACCATTGGTAACATCCCTAACGAACTCTGGATCGGGGTCGTACAACATGACATGGAAATGCTCAACAGTCTTGACCGACTTGAGCCACATCCAGTTTTTGAACCAGACAACCTACCGTCCGTTAGCACACTCACAAGCATACCTATGGCCAGGCCTAGCTTCATCTAACCGGGATACTCTCCCAGAGAACGAAGACGGAAGAAAGGCGATACCTACGCGATCTTTTCCAACCCTTTCCACAAACACTTTGTTCACCCAGGCGTCGACCTGTGCCCTCGCCTGATCCGTCAAGTCTTCGGTCTTCGGGTCCTCCTCCAGTGGAAACTTTGTCCACACCACCAGATGCACAATTTTGGGATCCACCCCATAAGGCCAGTCGTTTCTCAGCACTTTGAAATCAGACTCATCCTCAAACGGCCCCTTGCCACGGGCCACAACCGGCTCCCTCCATCCGAGCCGTTTCTCCAGCACGTACCGCATTACGCTTCCATACTCCTTGCGCAACCTCCAAGTAAAGGCCAGGTACCGACGCAGCTCGGACGGCACGCGCTGGAAGCGGTCCAGCTGGTTGCGGCGTACACGCTCCCGGACGTCCTCCCATGTGTCCAGCCGGTAGGAGCTGTCTGGGGTGCTGAGGATGCCCCGATCTTTGGGGGATACGTCACGGAGGAAGTCAGGGCAGGTTTCAGTCCGTAGATGCGGCGGTACGTTGACTTGCCAGTAGGGAAGCTTCTCTTCCTTTTCCGATGATGGGGGAGGGGTTGAGGTTTGGTGGTTTTGCGGCTTTTGTTCCGGGGAATTTGTTGTTGCTGTCATTATGGCCACTTGTTTTCGTAATTCGATAAATGAATGTTGGTTTGATGTCGGACGTCGTTAGGTGGGCTGTGGAGGTTATGCGGTGGTATTGCTTGGGCTGTTGACTGTTGATGCGAAACAGGGAAATCAATGCTTGACAATCCCGCCTGACTCTTCAGCCTGCTGATAGGGTGCCACTTTTCAGTGAAAAGTCGGATTTTGAAAAAGTTAAGCTGGTTTAAAAAAGGATTGTTACGGTTGCTCTGCGACACCGCATCTTCGCTGGGCTCTGGGTCTACCCGGCCCCTGCCCCAGGCCGGACAACTCAGCCTGGCGGAGCAAGACCCGGAGATCGCAAAAACGGTGGTTTGTACGGAGCCATACGTAAAACGGAGAAAAAAAACTCGGTGGCGTTCCCCATGTGGCGGTGCGCCAGGATCATTCATGACCATCAAAGGCAGGGGGTGGCTTGACAGCGTTGGCTCCCTACTTGAATGGCATTTAACCTTTTTACTCTCAGTCTCACAGCTTCATATAAAACTTATTTTTCTTTTTTCTTTTTTTTTTGATATTAAGCAAGACAAAAAATAATATCAAACAAAATTTTAGCAGTATATATGGATAACATATCATACCTAGGCAACAATCAACGATCGGATAGCACTTGGAGGCTTTGATATCCCTCCGGAATATCCAACCAGCTCAGGACTTTCTTCTAACATTAGATCCCACTTTTCACATGCGCACTATGTCTCCCCATTCAGTCTTGAGGTCGCATTGAAATGTTTTTCACCGCTTGAAAAGTGAAATGTCAGATGTAAATTGCCCATAGGATGCTGCCGTGGTCAACGGGTTCAAGATAGTCTTGCTCCCCTGAGCGTGAAACTCACATTCTCGTAAGTTGCCATCGCTAGAGAAGTGTATTTACATATTGCATAGTGATCGAATGTAAGATCATTCTGAGGGGGCGGAAAGGAAGGGTACGTACTCTAAGCCAAAGTGTTAAAAGTTTGTACAACAAGAACGTATTGATCCCACTTATTGGAGTCTGATACCAGGACCAGCATAATTTGTCGTAAGCTTGGAACTCTGGAAGGCATGCACAGTAATTTCAGGAGCCAAAGAGTGTCAATACTGAGAATGTAAAGTAAGCTGACATAGCTAAAGTGATGCAGAGCCATGTCCTTACGGATTCAGACAGCTTAATAACAGAAGGCCACTCCTAGTATATCTTATAGATACGCAGTTTCGGAGCCCTCTCTCTTTCCAAGAACCCTAGGGCACCCATAAGCTCTCCGGGGAAACAGGTGCTATGTCAAAGCAGTCAGATACTAGATGAGAAACCAGCCCCTAAGGTCCGAAAGCCGGAGAGGCTACGGATGAGGTCTCCTAGGGATCTAAAACAACATTTCACTAACGCTGAGTACCCGACTCGAAGCCGTCTAGAATGTGCATACAGGGCTGTTCTTATAAATTAGTTCATTTTCAAGCAATACCGTTTCGAAAACGGAATCGCTGCTTATCTAAGTAATATCCGTAAAGTTGAACCTGTGCAATGAGTGCTGCTGGGCTGAAGCCTCGTTTAGCCAATGCTGCACAGAATTGGCCGTGATGAGGATCCCCCGTCGAGTGTTCCTCCAGGGCTCCAGCGATGGGGTGTAGCGGATAAAGCTCAAGAGTTGACTCCATAGCTCAAAATCGGATGATGCTTGGTTTACAGGAGGACACTGTGTTCCCAAGGAGACCTGGATATACGTAAAGAAGATGAGCTGGCACGAATGAAAGGAAAACAGAATGCTATATCATGGATCGTGAGTAGCTAATAGCGATCGTGGTATTAGCCCAAAGGACAACACTATAACACCCTGTTTTTGCGTGGAATGGACTGTATTGATATTGCTTGTTGCCAACCGATTTCCACAGCGCATCTTGATTTGCCAAATGCCATGTCCCACCTCGGGCGGTGGGCCAACTTGACCAAGACATCTTGGCATCGGAGCCCCTGAGTGGAAGCCTCTGGAAACCGCTGCCATACAGTGGCACTCTATCTGTACATACAGCACTGGCGGTCTTGTGGTCGAACAAACTCAGCAACTTGGCTCCCACAAATAGTAAAGCACGAATTGTGGAACAACGAGCTCTGTTCGTCAAGAGTGCTCTTGTTCTTACATCATCAGTCTTGTGTCGTCCATGATACACCAAGCCGGGCGTTCGGGAGTCTCCGGCTTTGTCATTGTGTGTGTGCATGCTTCATTCCGCAATGGAGGGGAAGATACTGCTTAGAAGATACAGAGGCTACACAAGGTTGTTTCATGTCGTATTGAGTGAGCTTTGATAACGGTACCCGATGTCTCGGTTTTTCGAACATATCTCTTGGGCGACAATAAAGCAGTTAAGCATCTTCTTACCCTTCAACAGCGTTGCCCACGTGTGGCAGAGGATTGGACCAGACGGATGGGCATATAACAAGTAAGCCATAGACGGGCTGGGATGGCGGCTGTCGCGAATCATCTCCGACCCAACGCAACCCCCATATCAAGACAGGCAGTGCAAGCAGACCAATTTTGGAAGACAATGGGGATCTCGTTGCTCATCAGTGCCCATCGCTCAGCTCATCGAATTTGCTTGTGAAATGAAGTGGAGCCCGGCAGGGACAAAGCCGGAAAGAACCTGTCTATCCGCTGTCATAAACTATTTCTTAACCGTACATAGACTATAATGCTCTATGAGTAAGTAGCATCTGCTAGGGATGTACCATGCTGCTGTAACTGTCAAAAGGTTGGCCATCACCAACTGAGGATGCGATATTTTTCGAGAAAATACAACCTTGAACGGTTCTCGTCTTCCTCGCTATTCGTATCTGTGGCAGTGAGAAGCTCGCTCCGAGATGGGCCGAGCGGTTTTCAGGGCTGCCAGTCATCTCCCGATTTCCCTCGTCAAAAACAGAATCTCGACAGGGGAAATCATCTGGGAAGCGACACTAGGTAGGTTGCCTATCTTATCCGAACACTGCTCCGGACAGTTACAGTTTCCAGATTGTAGCACACGGTACTTGTCCCGGAGTCATCTGTCAGATGAAATGCAATAAGATAAAAACCATCATGTGCCAAAGTCTAGCAAAGGTCCGAAGGGACATCGAAGCTGATAAGAGGTAGTTAAAAAAAAAATTCGTACAAGTTCACACTCTCGGGTGGCCGATGGAGGCGGAAAAGGCTGCCATTACGGTTTATTGACGCCGAAGCCGCCATTGGCGCGTTTGGTTCCCAAGAGCAGATCCCCAGAAGGAGCCATGATCAAATTTCCCGGTTGATGGCCTGTGGATCTTGGGTTATGACGGCAGCTCATCTGGCTGTTTTTAGCTCCCGTTGGGCTGGATGCATTAGCTTCGCGACAGGGGCTGGAACAAGTTCTGGAGCAGTCTTGGCCGTCAGGCGAGCAGAAGAGCGAGAATGGAAGGCTGAGAGATACGGAGTATGTTCTTAAAGGGCGGTAGTTTGAGGGGGGTGGCTCTAGGCACCTATGCCGCCTTAAAGCCCGCGGCGCTTGGGACAAGGCACAGTCATCCATCCATCCCGGAGAGGCTTCCAACTCCGTGCCAGTGGCAGGTTTTGGAGCTGAAGGCAAATCAACTCATGTAGGAATGTGTGCTGCTTGTTTGTGAAACGGCGGAAGGGCATTTGAAATCTCCAAGTCGGAGGTCGGGTGCAGCCAGGGCATCAACGGCAGTGGAGGGGTTGCAATGTTTTGGGGAACATTGGCTGAAATGTCCCAGTCCCCAAGCCCCTGGCCAGCTGCCCCTCACAAGCATCGATCGGAGACTGGGGAGCTGGGCACTGCACTGGGCAACCAGCAAACAAAAATCCACTGCCCCGCGGCAGCTAGCATCTGAAGCAGCACAGTGCACCAATCCATGACAAAACGAACAGGAATTGTGCAATGCCATTAGTCTAGTGTTCTAATGTCCTTGGGGCACATTGTGTTGCTCCTTTGGAATCTTTCGGTGTGCTGTACCCTCAAAGTGTCGGCCTTTTTCACTGCTCGTGTCAGAAGGCCAGATGACCCAGTTGACGCCGCCAGATGGCCCTGACCCCCCTGGTTGGGCAGGGATACATGGCCCACTAACATCGCCCTTGATGGATCTCCAGTAACCGGGTAGATTGGCACGATAAAAGCAATCACCATTCCGCCCTCAAGAACCTTTTGAGCTTCCCGACCGCCATTCCATTCCTCTTCTTCTTCCTTCCCTCTGTCTTGCGGACGCCGATCCTCACAGTGCTCGGCTGCTTCAGTGCTGTCTGCTATTCTGCGACGATTTTTCTCGACGCGCAGCTCATTAAAACGCCATCAAAAGCTTATCAACGGCGACCAGAACTTCAGCGAACTGTAAGTCCCGCCTAACCCCCTAAACGCCCAAGCCCGGGCCCCTGGGCGTTGCCAAGCTGTCAGGCCTGTTGGGCCCTGGACTGCCGGGGGACCAGCCCCTCCAAACTGCCATCGATCCCTCCTCCTCCTCCTCCAGCACAAGGGGATCACTTGCAGATGATACGCAAGCCCCGCAGTTGGACAGCTCTGCGCCGTGATTGCAGCAACCTCAATGCCCAGTGCTGCCCAGTTCCACCGCAGGAACTCTCGGCACGACTTCAGAGCGAGAGCCGGGAGGGAGGGATGGCGGTTGGCTGGAGGGGAAAAGTTGGATGGATGGCTACTGAGGAGGGGGAGGGGCACAGACGGACCAGGAGGAGGGGCTGCTCCAGAACCATCACCCTCCGTGTCCCCAGAGAACTCCAGGCAATCCAGGGAAGACGGGCATGGCTGCAGATTGCAGATGTCTAGGTCCATTGGCCACGGCACCCGCTGCTGTCCTCCCAGTTGCTTTCATTACGTCAATCGGCTAATTTATTAACGGCTCGCAACTACAGAAAGCCCTTAGCTTTTAAAAGCTCTTCATCCGCCACTCGGCCCTACAACCTCAACACCAGACATTCTCGACCTTGCGTGTCAGCTCTGCACCCCCTCCCCGAGACCGATCTGAGCCGATTGTGCCGTTGGTCATCGAAGAAACAGCCCACCAGACAAAAAAAAATATGGCGACCAGGACCCTCCCCACTCACCTCAAGCCGCACGACAGCAGCAGCGGCGATGATATCGAGTTTGCCAAGAGGCATCATGGCAAGACAAGATCGCACATGGTGAGTTCTGACAGTCTCAATTGCCCCTTTCTGTTGCACAGAAGCGTCTGCCAGGTCCTGGCAGCACAGCCAAGGCCCAGGCGGGCGAGTTCCTGGACATTGGGAGGACAAGTCCGATCTCGCCCGTATCAGAGCTGCCAGAAAGAGAGGATGGCAGGAAATCGGGAGAATCAACGGTCTCCAGGGGACCGGCCGTGCTACAGTCGACGTGGCGAAGGGACTCGCGGCCTGTATACCAGTCGTTGTCACAAAACCGGCGTGTCGAGCTGGAATAGCTGAGCGCAACGCCACTAGGACTCCGTGGGTATGGCTTTCGTGGCCATCTGGTGGTCCTGGCTGTTGTTCGCTAGACAACTAGCTCCCCCTCCCCTCCCCCTTCCCCCCAAAATTGCATAACTTGCAAAGGGGTAACTCTCGCCTTGAGCAACGGTTTTCGCAGACTGGCAGATTTCCCCCGGGGAAGAGCATCCATTTTCAGGCAGCATGAGCGGAGACGGCGAGGACTGTGAACCCTCTGAGGTGACAGGAGTTGGACTTCTGCTTGACACATCCTCGAAGCGACGGTGAGACTGACAACATATGGCATATCCTAGGCCTTCGAGAACACCTCGACCAACATTGCCGCGGCTCAGATGCGCAATGCCCTCACAAACCTGGCCGAGACAGTGAAGGACCCGGAGCAGAAGAAGGTAGGCTGCACTGACACCTCGTATCTCGAAGCATTAGACGCTGATAATGTCCACAGAGGTTCGAGAGTGAAATGGACAACTTCTTCCAGCTGTTCCGTCGGTACCTGAACGACAAGGCTAAGGGCAACGA
Organism: Thermochaetoides thermophila DSM 1495; assembly: GCF_000221225.1. Classification (NCBI taxonomy): domain Eukaryota; kingdom Fungi; phylum Ascomycota; class Sordariomycetes; order Sordariales; family Chaetomiaceae; genus Thermochaetoides; species Thermochaetoides thermophila. The sequence goes on from NW_006383036.1 coordinate 1,387,827, forward strand.
AGTGTAAGCAACATTTAAGGATTTGTTTGTCCCCTCAGTGCCCATGCTGTGCTAGGGCTAACAGTGTTGGCAGTAACTGGGACCGCATTGCTCCTCCCGCTAAGGACCAGGTGATTGAATACGATGACCTTCCGGCAGTTGAGTCGCCTGAGTTCCTCAGCAAACTTGCTGTGCTCAAGCTCAACGGTGGTCTGGGTACCTCGATGGGTTGCGTCGGCCCCAAATCGGTTATCGAGGTCCGCGACGGCATGACCTTCCTTGACATGACTGTGCGCCAGGTCGAGCACCTCAACCGCACATATGGCGCCAACGTGCCCATCGTCCTGATGAACTCGTTCAACACGGACGAGGACACTGCTGCCATCATCAAGAAGTATGAGGGCCATGGTGTCGACATTCTGACCTTCAACCAGTCGCGTTATCCGCGCATCTACAAGGACTCGCTCCTACCGGTGCCTAAGTCGTTCGACTCGCCGCTGGAGGGTTGGTATCCTCCGGGCCACGGCGACGTCTTCGAGTCGCTATACAACTCGGGCATCTTGGACAAGCTGCTGGACCGCGGCATTGAGATCATCTTCCTGTCCAACGCGGACAACCTGGGCGCCGTCGTTGACCTGCGCATCCTGCAGCACATGGTGGAGAGCAAGGCTGAGTACATCATGGAGCTGACCAACAAGACTAAGGCCGATGTCAAGGGTGGTACCATCATCGACTACGAGGGCAGCGTTAGGCTGCTCGAGATTGCGCAGGTGCCCAAGGAGCACGTCAACGAGTTCAAGTCGATCAAGAAGTTCAAGTACTTCAACACCAACAACATCTGGATGAACCTCCGCGCCATCAAGCGCGTCGTTGAGAACGACGAGCTCGAGATGGAGATCATCCCCAATGCGAAGACCATCCCCGGCGACAAGGCCGGCGAGTCCGACATCAACATCCTGCAACTCGAGACGGCCGTCGGTGCCGCCATCAAGCACTTCCGCGGTGCCCACGGCGTTAACGTGCCGCGCCGGCGCTTCCTGCCGGTCAAGACGTGCTCCGACTTGATGCTCGTCAAGTCGGATCTGTACACGGTCAAGCATGGCCAGCTGCACATGAACGCGCAGCGCTTCGGCGACGCCCCGCTCATCAAGCTCGGCTCGCACTTCAAGAAGGTGTCTGACTTCCAGAAGCGGATCCCGTCCATCCCCAAGATCATCGAGCTCGACCACCTCACCATCACGGGTGCCGTCAACCTCGGTCGTGGTGTCACCCTCAAGGGTACCGTCATCATTGTAGCCACCGAGGGTCAGACCATCGATATCCCGCCGGGCTCGATCCTGGAGAACGTAGTTGTCCAGGGTAGCTTGCGGTTGCTTGAGCATTAAAGGGAGGAAGGAAAAAAAAAAAGGGGGAAAGGAAAGCAAAAAGTGTTGTGAAGGGGAGAGAGTGTGTGGATTGTTGTCAAACTGGCTTTGTTTTTTTTTTTTTCAAGCTGTTAGACCAGAGGGGGAGGAGGTCTAGTGGTATGAATTAAAAAAAAGATGGTCGTGTAAGGGGCTGTTTGGCTCTAGTTAATTGACTAGGTAGTCGCTGCATGTAGGCGGGTTATTTACATACTAGGAATAATTCGGTTTTTTTTTTCTTGTTGTTCGGCATATTACGTATCTCGTCCCCAGGTGCTTAAGCCGTAGTGTAAAAAATAAAAATGATCTAGGGCCCTATCGGGTGTCAATTACTATATCCCCTCGGGCATAGGAAGAAAGTCCCTTTGGAATATATGCTCGGGCAAGGTGGCCTTTTTGGGTGAAGATTTCGGGCTGTTTGATTTTTAACTTCTTTTTTTTTACTTTATACGCCGTCGTCCATCCCTCCAGAACGCCGCCTAATCTACCAAAAACCAGAACCTTCTCGACGTCCCAATCCACAATCCTATACACTCGTTGCTAATCATAGCCATCAACACGTAGACGAAATCAAACTCGTTTTACATCCTCCTGGCACCATATACCAGGTTGCTGGCCCTCCTCCTCCTCTTTATGAGCCCCCTCCCGTACGACCCTTCTTCTTCAACTTCTCCGTACAGTCCGGGCAGTACCACGTGCCATTGGGTTCGCTCTTCAGGCCCACACAACCCCAGTGGAACCATTCGTAGGGGCAGTCCTCGTTGTCGCAGGCCACCATGTTTCCGAAGCTCACGTTTTGGCACGAGCAGTACTTGCGGTCGTCGCCCGCCTCATCCTCGTCGACGTCCATCATGTCATCCCCTCCCCCCGCCCTTTGATGATGCGGTGGCTGCTGGCCTTGAGTGTGGCCTCCTTGTTGCGGGGAGCCGGTTCCGTTGGCAGAACCGTCGGCTCCGCTGGGGCCTGCGTTGCCATCGGCGTTGCCGGCTCCCGACGCGCCTGAAGATCCGTCGGGGGCCCCGGCTGTGGAGGAGAAGCTGGCCAGGTTCGAGTTGGCGCGCGATACGGTCGCGGGGGTGCCACGGCCGCCCGTTCGGGCGTCGCTTTCGTCGTCGCTGGCCGAGACGGCGTCGGAGAGCTCAGACTCTGCGGTCGAGGAGGGCGAGTTCTTGGCAACGGCGCGCTTCACGCGCGACAGACCGGACTTGTTAGAACTGCTGCCCGCGGTTGGCGTGCCCTTTTTGCGTGAAGATGATGCTGATGGGGTGCCCGACTTGCGAACGGTCCCCGATGCCTTGGACGTCGCTCGCGGCCCGGCGCTGCCGGCTCGTTGGACGTTCGTGCTGGCCGTGCTGGCCTTAGGCGTTCCCGGCCCCAGGGACGAGTGCCTAGCCAGTCCGCTGGATGTTGCCGGGGCGTTTCCAAGCCCGCTGTTTGACCGTCCGATCGCACGCTTAGTGGACGGTCCGGCCGAACCCTCGCGGGCTTGGCGGTTTAGGATCATGGTAGCGGCCGGTGTGGCAGGGGCTGAGGCTGAGATGTGTTGCTGTGACTGGGCGCCTCGGATCTGGGAGCTAATCACGCGAAGCTGGGTCCCGTTTGCGAGCGGCGTGAGGGCAGCAGTGACGGGGTTCGTGCCGTTGACCGCACGCAGGGTCGAATTCGTGACGTTAGCATCGCTTGGACGAATCAAGGACGGCAGCTCGTCTGGGTCGGTGAAGCCGGGTTCACCACGGTCGTAGAGCATCTTGATTTGCATGTCGAGGTGGCGGATGTGCTTGTCCATTGTCTGCTGCAACTTCTGGGTCAGGGCGATCTTCTCTTGGGCCAGCTCCTCAGCGCGCTTGAAGTTGGCGGCAATGGTTGCGCGGTACTCGTCCTCCTTAGGGTTGGGATGGTGGCTGCCATGTGCCTTGATCCATTTCTGGATCCGGCCGTCGCGGTCCTCGATCTCGCGGATGAGCTTGTCGTACTCGCGGTCCTTGTGGGCGATCTCCTCCTGCAGGAAGCGCAGCTCTTCGGGCAGATTCTGCACCCGGTTAATCCATTCGTCCAGGATCAGCTGCGGGTCGAGGGTGTCGGCCGGCTGCATCTTCCTGACGAAGTCGATTGTTAGATCGTCTCGCGGCATGGCTGCTACCCCTCGCCGGCACGGCGGCGCGATTCGGGTACGCCAAAACGAAAGAGAACTGAGACAGATAGATGGATATGCTATGACATGGAGGCCACAGCAGTTCCCTGACCAGCGAGTGACCAGTCGAGGGCGAGGGCGACGAGACCTGATATCAACTTTGACCCAGGTCGGGCAACCCGTGGCAGTTGGCACACTGAACGCGCGAACGCGAAAGCGAAAGTAGAGAAAGAGACTTAAGAGAGTGAGTGGATGAAGAGCGAGCGAAGAAGCAGCGTTTAGATGATGACTATGACGATGACGATGACGATGACGATGATACCGATGATGCCGAAGCCATTACAAAAGCTCTTCTCTACACAATCGTGTGAAGAAGAGCCGACACTCGACAGATCTCGAGACTACGTATCGGGCATCGACTGAGACAACTCCGCAGCGCGGTGCAATGAGCCGGGCTGGAATGGCCCGGATCAAGCCGGGGTTGTGGATAATATATGTGTGGGATGGGTGTGAGTGGAGGAGGTGTGGTTGATGAGAAATCCGCAGCTGCAGTCTTGACTTTGGCTCACCTCGCGACGGGCGAAGGGTTTCCCTTGGAAAGTCGACTTGGAATTGAAAGTTGAATTATCGATATGTTGGACACTGGACCCCTGTTTCCATCCAGCGGGGATCTGGTCGACAGGCAGGCGTGTGAAGCGGGAGCTGAAGGAGCTGAAACAATGAGGCATGAGGTAGAGAGGATCGTCGAGGAGGCGTGTGGGTTCTTGCCAAACCCGAACCCTCGACGACGTTTGCTCATGGCGGGACGTTGATATTCCTGTTTGCCTTCGTCCAATGAGCAGCCTGGGAGAAAGGCGGCTGGAGCCACAAGACTCCACTATGCGCCAAGAATTGAGCAAGGGTTCCAGAAGAATGCAGTGCGCTATGTCAAAAAAGGTTTAGCGTATTTTTGTTTGCATCCCAGTCAAACGCAGCGGATTTGCGATGTTGGAATTGTTAGAGCTGAAACCCGGACTCTGGATTTCTGGAATTGGGGGAATTACAGGTTGCTGCATCAAAGCTTCACGACGCCAGTCACCGATCGCAGTCAGTCGCCGTCGCCGTTACCGTCGCGACCTCGCAGTTTCGGTCGCATATAACCTGCATCGCGTCTGTAATACTGCGTTTGCCACGTTTTTGGAATCGCGCGCCAGCCGGTAATCTCGCCCTGCCTGACCACTCTCGTTTAACCACCCCGGACGATCCAGCTGCTTCAACCACTCAACCACTGCGACCTGCGCACGCGCTCGCGCCCTGTGTTGCGCCCAAGAGCCAGGAGTCCCAGGACTTCCAGGTTCTTCGAGTCGTGAGCTTCATTCTCGAGCACGCCGACGGAAAGCCCGACTATATTTACACATCCCCCGAAATGGACGCCTCCGCATATCGCTACCGGCCACCCAAGCCGAACTACTTGCCCCACGACATCGATGTCGACGACCCCATCGTCGAGGAGTATTCGATCCCTCTGCAGAAGGCCAGCGACCACGAGAATGCCATGTACTTCAATAAGATGAAGTGGGCGGCTCAGGAGTTCGGCATCCAGCGGCCCAAGGGCTACACCGTCTCATACCACGCTCAGCCCGAGATGGAGAAGCACCACTTTGGCCAGACGCATCCCATGAAGCCGTGGCGACTGACGCTCACCAAGAGCCTGGTAACAGCATACGGCATGCCCTTCGCCATGGACAACTACATCACGCGCGAGGCCACATATGAGGAGCTCAACGCCTTTCACTCGAGTGACTACCTGGACTATCTCGTCTCTGCCGCGCCGGAGGACCAGCCGGCCGACGACAACCCGGACAAGGAGGTCAGGTTCAATTTGGGAGGTAGTGACTGCCCGTTGTTCCACGGCCTCTACAACTATTGCTCTATGTCGGCCGGCACATCGCTGGACGCTGCGCGAAAGATCTGCAGCGGCCAGTCCGACATCGCCATCGCCTGGGGCGGTGGCCTGCATCACGCGAAGAAGTCGGAGGCGTCGGGCTTCTGCTACATCAACGACATCGTGCTGGCTATCCTGCAGCTGCTGCGGATCTATCCACGCATCCTATACATCGACATCGACGTACACCACGGCGACGGCGTCGAGGAGGCCTTCTTCTCGACCGACCGCGTTATGACCGTTTCCTTCCACAAGTATCAGCCCGACTACTTTTTCCCCGGCACCGGCGGCCTCGACGACAATGGGCCCAAGAGCGAGCACAATCCGGGCGCTCATCACTCCATCAACGTGCCGCTCAACGACGGTATCACCGATGAGCAGTACGAGTGGCTGTTCAAGACCGTCATCACCGCAGTCAACGAGCACTACCGCCCCAGCGCAATCGCCATGCAGTGCGGCGCCGACTCGCTGGCCGGTGACCGCCTGGGCCGCTTCAACCTACGCGTGCAGGGCCATGGTGCGTGTGTGCGCTTCTGCAAGAGCCTGGGCCTGCCCATGATCCTTTTCGGCGGCGGCGGCTACACTCCGCGCAACGTGGCCCGCGCCTGGGCCTACGAGACATCAATCGCCATCGGTGCCGATGACCGCATCCCTGAAACGATCCCCGAACATGCCCCATGGCGCGAGCATTTCATCCACGACACGCTCTTCCCCACGCTGGAGCAGAGCATGAACGAGCCGCGCCATAACCGCAACTCGGAGAAGCGACTTCGCGAGATCGTACAGCACATTAACGAGCAGTTGCGCTTCGTGTCGCATGCGCCAAGTGTGCAGAGCCAGCTGATCCCGCCCGATCTGGGCGTCATTCGTGACGAGATTGAGGCGAGGCTGAAAGAGGAAGAGGAAGAGAAGGAGCGGAGAGAAACGCAGCGCAAGGTCAAAGAAGCCGGCATCGCCCAGCCCGGCGAATATTGAGAGGGAGATGAGGCTCTGAGTCTTGGACAGACTTACGGGGACCTCCGACGCTGAGTTGAATGCTCTTATCCGTCGTTTGGTGGTCGGAAGGGCCATACGTCTTCTACTAGAGGAGCCATCCGCCCAAGACCAGGTCGCATTCAGAAAGCACAGGAACAGCAGTGATGCTGGTTTTCAATTTTGCACTTCAGGCGGGAAGGGAAAAAAAGAAAAAGAAAAATCATTCATTGTGGGCCCGGCTCTTTGCGGGCCCCCTGGTCTTCCCCCTCTTTTTACATCAAAAAAAAAAAAAAAGAGAGAGACTTCGGCATATGTGCCCCGAGTGGTCGGTTGAGCCATGGCGCCATTGATCTCGGCGGCGGAGGTGGCCGACACAGGGACCGCCAGTGAGCGAGGTAGATGACGCTCCGAGCCGAGGCCGGCTGTTTTTCCATAAAAATTTGGCAGGGTCAGCCCCCTTGCCGGCGCTAGATGCGGGGTCATAGGCGCGCCGTCGCTGGCCAGCCGCCGCTACAAGCACATATGCTGCGATCGCCGGGGCGGGTCCGATCGGATCTCTCCGACACACGGGCCCTTGCATGGGCGACATGGGCGATACGAGCACGACGTGGGCACGACTTGGGGACAGGGCTCTTTTCCGGTGAGCGCAGTGTATGCGTGCGGATGGCGGAGCGATGCGACGGGGTCACGGGGGTCCAAGTCAGCTGGTCTGCGAACTCGGACCACATCCCGGCATTGCATCATAAGCATCATAGCGCCGCGTCGATGGCGACCATGGTAACCAGCGGCCTTGTTTTTTAACACCATGCCAGACCGGGGTTTCACGGCAGCATGGCTAAACTCGAAGAATGGAAGGGCTTCATGATGGAGTGCATACTGCATCGGTGTGAGTGAGCTACCTACCAGTTGTACATGCGAACTACTTAACTTCCAAGCTGCATGTGCAATTGCGTCTGCAGTCTTGCAGACATCGGGAATCCGGGGTTCAACGAGCAACGGACACAACCCCCCCCCCCAAAAAAAAAAAGTTTGATGTCTGCATGCCATGCGCTAGCCTAATGAAACGAAGCAAAACCATGTGCGTATGTATGTATGGACTGGATATGGAGATCTACCTCGAATGTGTATGTATACTAGGTATGAAATGCGTACACTCCCGTCTCCGTCGTCATCGCCATATTGTCTGGCCAACCAGGCCTTGCTCCAACCTCCCTGCCGATTGCCTACCTTTTTACTGATACTTGTTTATATGCCACACCTGCGGTTCTGAGCTGCTGTTCACCGTTCTTTCGTTCAACGTTCAAAGTTATAAACCGTCGATTCTTCTGCCTGCTCCGTCTTCGGGTCCTCCTGGACGACGTGAAGGCAGCATTGCCCCTGCCAGGTTCAAACTGGAGTTGGGCTGTGTCTCTTGTTTCGCCGCCGGCGTTCAGAGCTGTGAATATCTTCCATCACTGTGGCTTGCAGAAGCCGAAACACGCTCCCAAGTCCTTCCCCCTCCCTCCCCCCCCCCCTTGGTCTGGACTCTTGCCGTCGTGCGCTCAGTCGAGCTTGCTGTCGCTGGATCCCTGCCTTCCTACACAGCACTGTGTATACTTGCCCTTGTCCGGTCCACCCCTCCCTTCCAAACCACCCCCCCCCCGGGCCGGTCCCTCGTCCACCGTCCCCCGCCATCAACAACAACCTAGGCCTTATCTATGCGCGCCGTATCTCCACCATCCCCTCCGAGATCGTGCTAGTTATCTGGGCTATCTGACCCGACCGGTTGGATAACCTCTCAAGCCTGCCCCTCTCCTCATCGTCGGCTGCTTTCTTCTGGTCCTCTCATCGTCGCCCTGCCCTGCGCATCCAGAAGGCAACAGCCGGCACAATGTCGATGCATCGTGTCTCGTCCATCGAGACCTTCACTACCTTCCGCATAGACCATCACAGGAGAGAGTCTGATGCTTCGACCCGCGCCCGCAAGCTTACCTTCAACCCCCTTCCGCCAGAATGGGATCCTCCCGTGACCATTGACCATCCCCAGGCTGTCGGTGCCTTCCAGGTACCGAAATGGAAGCGCCTGGGTAAGTGAGATTCCGATTCTGTATAACGTTGGACATTGGTGATGGTAGACCCCGCCCTACTTACACCAGATGCAGCCCAAGTCGGTGCCAGCGTAGTCTACTGCTTCCTCGCAGCCGGCTTAGTCTTTGGCTATGCCGCAATCAAACCCGTCCTGAAGGATGAAGGCGCCTATCGCGATGTCTGCGCCTCCGCAGCGAGAGATGGCTCGCTCGAACCCGAGGAGACGTGTGTCGAGATGCACCTCAACATGATGTTTACCGTTGCCGCTGTCGCAACTAACGTCGCCGCTCTTCCTGTCGGCGCCATCCTCGACCACTATGGCCCCCGCGTCTGCGGCGTGCTGGCCAGTCTGTTCCTGGCCCTCGGCGCTCTGCTCATGGCCTTCGAAGATCTCCTGCCCTTCGACGGCCTGCTGTTCGGCTACTTCTTTCTCGCCCTCGGCGGTCCCTTCACCTACATCTCATCCTTCCAGCTGTCCAATGCCTTCCCGCGCCACTCGGGCTTCATCCTGGCGCTGTTGACAGGTGCTTTCGATGCATCGAGCGCCATCTTCCTTGGCTTCCGGCTGGTCTACAATGCCACGGATGGCGCATTTGGTCGCCGCCGGTTCTTTGTGTCGTACTTGCTCGTGCCCGTGCTGCTCATGCTGGTACAGCTGACGATCATGCCCGCGCAGTCGTACAAGACAGTTGGTGAGCTAGTAGAGGAGCTGGAGACGGAGAATCATACCAACGGCTACGGCAGCAGTAACGGTCTTGTAAATGGGGGTCAGAGGAGCAACGGCAGGCCGTTCGCGTCGGCATTCGAGGACGATAGTGACGACGAATCGCCATATGCGATCGACCAGGTTGATGAAGAGACGGCACTATTGCGCCAGGAGAGATGGCGCCGGCGCGCCGAGGCCGAGGCCGATAGGCAGACGCGTGCCGAGGACCAGAAGTTCAAGGCCTCGGGCGTGTGGGGTGTCATGCACCCTTACTCGGCTTGGGAGCAGATCAAGTCTCCATGGTTTATCCTCATCTGCTTATTTACCAGTACGCTTTTCCTTCTCCTCCCTCTTCTTACCCCTATTCGACCCCACTAATGATTATATAGTCGTGCAAATGACCCGCATCAACTTCTTCGTCGCGACTATCCGAACACAGTACACCTCTCTTTTCAGCCCGCTCCCCGACCCCCCAGCCGCCGCCGCCGCCCTCAACACTTACTTCGACGTGGCCCTGCCCCTGGGCGGCATCATCGCGATCCCCTTCATCGGCTTGATCCTCGACCGCCTAAGCACCGTAACCGTCCTCACTCTCCTAGTCACTTTCGCAACGCTCATCGGCGGCCTGGGCCTTGTGCGCGGCTCCGAAGCCGCCGCTTACCTAGGCGTAACTCTCTTCGTGGTGTACCGCCCATTCTACTACACCGCCGTATCGGACTATGCGGCGAAGGTGTTTGGGTTTGAGACGTTTGGTACCGTGTACGGTGCCGTCATTTGTCTGGCCGGAGTCCTGAGCCTTGCGCAGGGCGGGCTGGATTACTTGTTCGAGAAGACGTGTCGCGGCGATCCGGTACCCGTGAACGTGGGGTTGCTGCTGGCTGGGTTGAGTGTGGGCGTGTGTCTCGTCGGGTTTGTGTGGTGGAAGGCTAGACAGCTGGGGACGAAGGGGGAGTTGGGGAGATGTTGAAGTGGTTAGTTGATCGGTTGCTTCATTGGTTTAAGAGACACTGGGCTTGGTTGGTTTGCTTGTGTAGTATCATGATCACTCATGACGAAAAAAAAAAAGGTTCTTTGGGTAAAGGGATGGACGGTATGTTTACTATAGCACAGCGCGGTTTGGATTGGGTTAGTGTCTATGGTTACGTGCATGCTCTAGGTTTTTTTTTTTTTTTTGAATGTTTCATGAATAAATGATATATTGTGAGATACGAGAAATCAGTTCATCATGATAGTAAGTAGTGTATGTGCAAGTCTTGTTGTCATATTATCACCACAATTCAAAACTGTTGTACATGCATGCAGACATGAGATATTAGAGAAAATAATATATATATATATATATATATATATATATATAATATGACTATCATGCGAGGTAAATGTTTTTGCAAACATCCATCACTACCTCGCTATCTACCTATCTAACCCTTTTATGTTTTCTTTTTGAACCCCCATAGAGTATCAACACATCACATAAAGCGTAGGATCCAGGTTTTGCTTTGCTTTGCTTTTGGCTTTTTTACCTTATCCAAAAGAAGATTTCAAACCAAGTAATCAGCAAGCAAAAACTTTAGAGGGTATCTGTGTGAAAAGAAGGAGACACAAAGGAGATAGAGAGAGACGTGATGCAGAGATGGATTAGAGGGGCGAGGGGGAGAGTTTATACAAAGGAAAGGGGCCTCGACGAAACGGCCATCCCATATATGTTGGGTATGTGTAACGGTGAGTATGCATTACCTCCAGACAGACTGTCCGGGGGGGGAGTCATGCTCAGATTATCGAGGTTGCCCAGGCCGACCGCCAAGGGATTAATTGGATTACTCCCCTCTAGCCATCAGTACTGACGAAGGGTATGTGTGTATGCGTGTGTGTGAAATGCTGTGTGTCGTTCATGCCCGCCGATCGACAATCTCCCCCGCTCTCAGCAAGGCGCTCATGCCGTCGAAACTGACGCTATGTGAGTGCCCTGGCCGCCCGCCTTGCTCTGGTGATGGTCCTGGAGGGGGTAGCCTGGCTGAGGACGAAGCCGGGGGCGGTACTGGTGGGGTCAGCGTTCGAAGCGGCTGTTGCGGATGGGAGGAGGCTGAGAATGGTGATGGTGCTGCTGATGCTGAGTGGTGGTGCATGCTGCTACTGGGTAGCGGCAGAGGTTGCAGGTGCGACTGCGCTGGCGGTGCGTGTGTCGCCGAGGATGCTCCATTGTGATAACCTGTGGACGAGGAAAAAGGAAAGATGTCAGCAACCCTAGACTCACGATTTTTGACACGTATACTGAGGTTTTCATGCTGTTCGGACATACCGTTCAGAGCAGGTAAGCCACCAGCGGCATCACTGTGGTTAGCCGAAGCCTGGAATGGGTTTCCATGGAACGAGTGGTGATGATGATGCTGATGATGATGCTGATGATGATGCTGCTGCTGATGGGGATGCATCGGGAGTGGTTGCCGATGGTCAAAGGCTGGCTCGGGCTTGTTTGCTAGCAGCGCATGAATGGGCAAAGGGCCGTCAGCTGCTGTCCGAGGAGGATGGCTGAAGGAAGTAGGATGCGACGAATGCTCATAGTGAGGGTCGCTCTTGAAGGTGGGGCCACGGACGTCGCTGTTGGAGTGTCCATGAGCCGAGTAATGGTAGTTGCTAGGATCGCTCGACGATGGACGCCCTGAGCCGGACAACCCGCGGTTATCGAAGACATCAGATAGCGACGGGAGCTGTCGTTGCATGCCCCTATCCTCGCCGTGATGAGCCGGAGGCAGAGGGAGACCTGGTTGCGGATGAACTGCGCCCAAAGTTGGCGAACCCCTCGACGATGGCTGCTCTGACTTCACTGGGACCACAGGCGAGGCAGCCGTCGACTCCTGAGGAGAATGATTTGCAACTGAAGGAGCAGCCGACGCTGAGCACTGAGACTCGGCAGTAGAAACGACAGACCCGAGCCTCTGCCTGCCGGTCGGCGGTTCACTTCCTCGGTGGCTCTCGGGGCCGCTGCCGCTCCTGCTGGTTTTCCGAGATGGAGTGGCGCCGGGGCTCGTGCGGCTCGTTGTGCTGGCGGCCTCGACCTTGATTCGCTTTGCGTTTTCCTTGTCTGCAGCTCCAAGGCACATTGGAGTTAGACTGGGGCGGCGGGCGGGGAGTTGACGATGCAAGCTCACCTTGTGAGGGAGAGCCATGCTTCTCCCTGAATTCTTTGAGGTACTCTTGGTACTTTCTGTACTCGGGCGTCTTCTTGTACTCAGCCAGCTCGGCCAAGTACTTGTCCTTGCAGCGCTGGGCTTGAGTCTCATACGGCTCCTTTTCCTCTGGCGTGAGGTTCTGCCAGTTTTCACCAACGAGCTTAGCCATCTCGGTAAAGCTCAGGTTACGGCCTTTGAGATCCTCGCGCATTTCTGATCGCACCGATACGCAGCTTAGTTAGTGAATGTCCAGGAAAGACGCTGCTTCATGGTGTGGTACGGTGTGCTAGAGATGGGCAAGCTTACTGTTGGCGAAGAGCACATAGGCAGATGGGGGCCGCTCAGGGGCATTCTCGTCGGGCTACCCGAGCAATCATATGTCAGTGTTCAGTCATTGCCGATATCTCCGCAGTGGTTGGGAGACTTCAGCAAAGGAAAGTTTACCTTGGGATGCCGGCGGTATTTCCGCTTCGTGACGATCATGGTCACGGGCTCACGGCCGTCGCCCTTCTGATTCTCGGATTTGACGGCATCCTGAGATTTGCCGTCTTCAACACTTGACTGAGTCGGAAACACCAGGGCAGCATCGGGGGCAATGCCGCGGTAGCTGGCGATCTTCCTCTGGAGTTTCTGTTGGGTCACAGAGCCTGGTCAGCCGTCTTCTGAACACCTGCAGCCACGGGGAGAACAACTCGCATGGAAACTCCCTGGTGACGGAGCCTTCACAAGAAGCAGCAGAGCAGGGCGGCGTTTTCATACCCGTCGATGGCCCAATTTCACCCCCAGCGCATCGCTACTCCCCAAAGCCGAGTCAGCATAGCAAAGAAAACAGAGAGCTTGTCTCGAGAAACGCACAGGTCGGACTCGGTAATGTCGAGAATGGTCTCCCATGTGTCGAAGCCCTGCTCCAGGAACGCATCGAGGTACTGGGTGATACCAAGCTCCCCAAAGATGGTCTCGAGTACCTGCGACATCCAGCCGAGTTGTGCACCGTGTCCCGCCTACGCGGCGATCTCTCGAGGGCTCAGAATCTCAAGAAGACAGCCAAGGCGGGGCGTAAAGGAAGGACAAAAGGGGCTGCGGTCGAGTTGGCACGGAGACGTTTTGTAGTTCGGTGTGTATTTTCTTCTTTTTTCGTGGTTTACACAGCAAGCTACCTAGGTCCTTGTGTCGGTCTTGTGTCGTCGGCGTGAGGCAAGGGTGTAATGCGCACGCGTACGTGAGTATGTGTGTGTATGTGTATGTTATGTGTGTATGTGTGTATGCGTGTGTAAAGCTATGCAGCGACTGACTGTCGTGAGCGCCGGTGTCTACCTGTAGTCAGGAGCCGAAGCAGTCGAACAGGGTAGCCTGGTGGTCGTCGAGTAGGCAATTCGTATACTGTCTATCTCAGCAACACAAGCGCAGCAGAATCACCAGTCGCAGCCGTACTAGAAAGCCAACAATAACAACTGCGACAGCAACAGCTACAGCACTTGTAGCATCAGCAACAGAAATGGACGGGATTTGGCTGCTCATAAACATTAGCATTCTGGCGTTCTTGACAAGCTGGGAACCAGGGCTTTTTTTGTGAGAGTGGGGTGACGGGTCGAGATCTTGATGACATGGTGCATTTCATGGGATGAAATGAAATTGTTACGACAGGGGTTGCATCGCGGGAGTGCTGCTATCAGCACAGTGCACTTATACCAATCAGGCAAGCGGCAAGCTCTAGGGACCTAGCAAAAGAACTGCGACAGAAACCGACTCCGGCTGCACGATGACCCTGCTAACGACGGTTGACGCGGGCGCTAGAGTGTAGTGGGCTGTGCTGCAGGTTTGCTGTCGGCTGTTGGTTGGATCGGAAAATCATGAAAATCACGACTCCAGGCGCTACAGACTGTTTAATGTATATATGTAGACAATGTGTGTAAGGCATGCACGTATATGCTAGGTGGTAAATACGCTACCTAAGGTACCTCATGGCTTCAAACACTAATACGCTTTGTCGCATACGGAACACACGGTAAACTGTAAGGTTGGTACCTCGAACACGGTGCTAGCTGCGGGTAGCGTTAAAGAAAAAAAAATTGTGTAAGAGGAGGGGAATATCTCCAAAACTCCAGCTCCAGCAACTCCAGCCCAGCTCCAGACTTCCCGACCTAGATCCGTGCCTGGCTTTGTGCTGGATTGCATTCCGAGCCAGTGAACGGGGCTCGGACCCGGCTGTTTTGAAGCTTCTGGGGGCCAGCAGCCCGCGTGGTTCGATCGTTGGCAAACGAACCCCGGATTCGCCTGCAGCCCGCCAAAGTCTGGCGATTCGAGCAGAGCCGGCGAATAGGTACAATACAAGGTCTTACGGAGTTCGTCTCAGGACGTAATCCCCATGTCAGGGGCTCTGCTGTGCTAGGGTGACGCCATATCACGGCCCGTTCTGGTGAAGTCTAAAGTATAACACCTCTCCCATGTCGTTTGAACATGTTGTCGTCGTCGTGTTAGCTGTGGAAGTGGTGACACACGGCGATAGTGCGAATGAGCTCACTGAGCGCACACAAAACTTTTGCATGCTGGGCTTCCCAGGCACGCTTTCAATGAAGGAGCCAGCGCTTCTCCACATTGTCCCCTCACACGTGTGGTTGCCTCCACTGGCGGAGCCTGCGAGCGTGTTTTTGTCGATCAATGTCGAGGCCTTGTCAGTCATCGTGGGCTGACAGGGCTCCCGCCGTCTCGGGCCCAGCACCCGATCGAGCCTCTTGGGAAGAGCGCCGTAGCGCTGTGTCCGCTAGTGAGGGCAGAGGAGCCCAGGACTGGCCGAGGAACGGCTGGTTGGACTCGACTGCTCTCCGCACACAACGAGATTGTGGGTGCGGGCGGGACTGGCGTTGGGTCGTGGCTGGAGCAGTACTGGAGGTGGTGCTGGAGCGGTGGTGCCAGTGACAAAAAGACGCTACGAAGACACACGAGCGCAGAGCACAGGCTGCGTTACCTAAGCTTAAGCAAAGTTGTGTAGGGTGAGAACGGAGTACCCACGTCCACTGCATTCAATGCGCCCACTGCGCCCACTCCATGCTGTCGCCATCGCTCTTTTGGCCGTCTAGCGCGGCGCCCAGCAGCGTCGGGGCTCTGGATCGCTGGATCGGCCTGGGACTACTTCTGGGCCGTCTGGAGCACTTCCAAAACGCCTAGACAGACAATGGCTTCTTCTGCGGATTCCCATCCCGCGCCAATGGGCATTTTGAGGCTGCAAAACATGGGGAAATCTCAAATTGGCGGGGGCATGCTCGGATGAGACGACGACATGCTGTCAATATTTCCCCAATTTTCCCCTCCTTTTGCTCCCACCACGGCACTCAAAAAGGGGGGAGTCGGTCCTCATCTTGGTGACGCGAAGGTGACGGCGGTGCGGGGATCGTTCTCTTTGGGAAGCGGGCGACTGATAATGCCATCCAATCCATGCCATGAGCCTGACGAGGATCTCGATCCCCATCGAATCCATGAAAACACATGAAAAAACGTACGATCTCGAAAGCCCGTACGGCAGCCTTCAGCCAATGAGGTGCTCCCATCCCACACCTTTCCCCAACGGGGCGTAGCGGGCGATCGCCAGCCAGCCAATCGCCAGCCCGCCTACCAGTCAGATGGAAGTCTCGGCAACTGTGATTCTTGATTTGACGGTGGAATTCACTGTCGCGCAAGGCGCAATATCCCATCGTTTCGCAGTTGTGCCTGTAAGCTCAGGTACATGCGGAGCTCGCCGGTGTACAGCCGCCATTACGGCCAGGCGGCCGTAAATTACACAATGGATTCCACAAAACCATTCCAGTTTCCACTTCCCACGATTAGGTAGGTGCCTGGAACTTCGAAAGCTCGGGCTCTGTATCCGTACTCCAGGTCCCTAAGCAGCATGGCTTTGATCCTCGCATTCTCGAGTCGTCGATTCGGGGCTGCTCGACGCCGATCTGCGAGGCATCACTACAATTGCAGGCCTGACAGACATGTCACATGTCAAATTGTGCTCATGGTCGACAAATGCATTCTGCAGCTTGCTGCACGCTGCGCCAACGGGCAGTTTGGCAGCACCATGGACGCCACCCTGTGACAAGCCCATTTGCCTATCTCATCTTGGCCCACGGAACTCTGCATTTTGCATCATTCTGTTCCTACCTTGCTCCCGTTCAAGCAATCGACGGCCGAGGGAAGTCAGCAACAGCGGATTTGCCGCTTCGGTCCCTTCCGCTGTCGCCAGGGTTTGAGTCCCGGCATCCTGGGAGACCGGAAGGGTGAGGTCAAGGCCTCTCTCCCCATGTCCATGGGGTGCCGTACCTATGTATGTAAGGTAGGTGGTCACCGTCCAGTCCGTGCGGATTAACATAAAAAGGGATGGGTCGCTTTTGGCTGTCAAAATCGTGTCCAAAATCGCCAGTGTGCCAGCCTTGGGATTTCCGATTTCAGGATAGGCAGTCAGTGAGCACATTTTCCACCTCCGCGGACTACCTCCATACAAGAAGGCGTCGAAGGTCGGCTAGGTAGAGTAGACTGGAGAATGGTCGACACAGGACTTGCCTGTCTCAGCCGCTGCCAATTGGTTCAGGAGCGCTTCCTCCGTGCAGATTTTCTGGAGATCGCCTGCAAGTCGACGTGCTGGATGTACACTGTTTATCTATCCATCAATGCCACCAATGCCACCAATGCCAAACCTCATGTTTGATGTCGATCGGTCACACATCCTTTGCTGGATACTTGCGAGAACTTACCTCTCTTACCTCTCTCTACGGTCCTAGTACGTGTAAACCATTGGCTTCCCGGTTTTTGTCGTTTGCTAGTTGACAGCCCAGCTCAATACAGAGCACGATGAATGCTTTAAAATTACCTACCTGCCTAATTTTTCTACACACGTGGCGATTGTTACCAGCTCTCCGCTATGAAACGAAGGCATTTGGGCTCTGCAGTGACGAGTGGTATAAGTGAAGCTCTCGTCTCTCTCTCTCTCTCTCTCTCTCTCTCTCTCTCTCTCTCTCTCTCTCTCTCTGTCTCTGCGTTGCTTCGTCCCCACGCTGGCTTGATACAGACAGGATCTGCCAGGTGGTGCGGTGTCCAAACGCTGGCAGCAGTTGCAAAGCGCGGTACGCGGCAGCTTTACTGCAAATATCGTACGTTTTTGATGTCGTCGGTGGTCGGTAAGATACGGGTATAAGAAGGCGCACGGAGTTTGTAAGGCGAGACCTGGCGCCGCACCGATCACCGGACGCTTCTCGGGCTTCGTTCAAACTAAAGCCAGCGACGGACGTGTCTGGAATGGGAATGCTGAAAACCTGGAACGTCCCCTTTTTAGAATGGTAAGCTTTTCGCGGAGCTTGAAGCTACCCTACAGTACCTAGATGCTTCAGGCCGGGTGAACGATACGCCGGTATTCGGTGTCAATCGGAAAATGAGGGATGGGCAATTTGTATGATGTGCTCTTACAGGATCCGTATGCATTGCGATAGAGGTATTACTGGCGGATTTCGCCGTGACGTAGGTAGAGATGCCACTCGGTACGTAAAGCGTAATCCGTAGCATACGGAGTTACATGGACATCACGGGAACGCTGCGACCGCCAGTCACGTTCTTCCACACCCACATATCAGAGCAAGCAAAATCAGCATCACCAGCAAGCGACAGCGCCAGGTCAAGACAACTCATCGCCCAACCCCGCTGTCGCCACTGCTAGCTTCGAGACTAAGAGACCATCAGGAGTCATGGCAGCATCCAACGGCAACAGCCCCGACTTGGCTGAGAACGGCAACCCCTCCTCTCGCGGGCCGTCATCAACGACATCGGCGGCCGACAACTTGGCCCAGGTACGTTGAAACATACTTACGTACCTACCTATCCTACCTGACCCCAAAACCATCCACTCCCGGAGGGTCGCTGGGTTCGCTGTCGTGTTGCAGGCCGGCCTGCAGATCGTGCTGCCAACGGCAACCTTGAGGCTTGAGGCTTCGTTTCTTTTAGCCTTGGCCTTTCCGGCTGGTGTTCTGCAACTCTTCAGCCTTGTCCGCAAAGAACCCTTTGCCCGGTATCATCCACTCCGCTGACGTGCCGTTCCCTGCCGGCATTTCTTGTTCTAGGCCCTGAAAGACCTTGCCAGGTATGATGCGATTTCTGCTCTTTCCATCGGTCTTGAATAAATCCCCATGGCCAGATTCTGAGAGATCAGCGTCTCGGGTCTCCCTGGAGAAATCCATATGGCCCATGGCCGATCTGGCGTCCGCGATTCAGAGACCCTCTTCCCCCGCTCCTGCAGTGCCCAGCGGCCCAGTGGCCCAGTGTTACCACGCGAGGAGGCCGATGTGACACAAGAGAAAAAGGGGAGAAAAAATCAAGCAGAAAAAGGCCCTCGGATCCCGCAGAATGCTGTCTTGGTTTCATCCTTCCTCCCCACCTGGCCCTTCTCACCGCTTCAGTTTTCCAGAAGGAACAGAAGCCAAAAGTCAGACCACTCTCCGTCTTCTCACTCCACTCCTGCGCACGAACCCGGGTGGACGGATCCCCAGAGAAAAAAAAGAAAAAGAGAGCGAGAGAGAGAGAAGAAAAAAAATCACAGCGCGCATCAAAACCAGCACAAGGGATCCTCGGCAATGGCAGACAGGTCTGTTACAGGGACGTGCATTGCTGCGATCACCGATTCCGTCCACGTTGGCTGGTCCAAATCAGCAGCAGGGCAAACACCCGGGACTGCTTGCCGGTGTTTCCAGAAAAGCCCACTGCTCCCGCTGCCGGCCGATTGCTGGCCTTCTGCCCCTAAAAACCGCGCGTGGCAGCGTCGCGTGATGTTGTGTCCTCTCAGAGCCCCAGACACTCAGGAACCCCCCCTCCACCAGAAGGACCGCCACTGCCGCCCCGAGCCGGGAAGCCGACCGGTGCTCCAGGTCAGACCCTCGTCGCCGCGTCGCCGCGTCCCCGGCGCCCGGGCCCCGGCTCCTGCATGTTTCTCTGCCCAGTGGCAGAAACCGTGCAGCGCGCGCTATCTGTCAATGGATTAGCCTGTTTTTCAGCTCCCGCTTTGCTTTTTGCCTTTGCCCTGCCGGCCGTCATCAGGTTCTAGGATAACACACCACTTCATCCACTCCCCGTATCTTGATATCCGTATGTGGACCATCTGCATTATATGCCCTGTAATCCTCTGTCGTGTAATTCCACGCTGCAGAGTTCACGGGTTCCTCCGGATTATACATTACCTGCACTGCCCTAACCTCACACCACGCTACACTACCTACATACTTGCACTGCCGGAGTGTTCCGCGGCCGAAGTGCAGGCTTCGTAGGGCTGCATCCCGAATCCGAAGGGCTTCGGCTTTCCCTAGCTCGGCTTTAGTAAGCGGGTGCAATCAAAAATACGATGCACTTCGGGCCGGGAGGTCCCGAACAGTGACCTCATCGCCGATGATCTTCATCCGTTCTGCACTTCCAAGACTTGATAACACATCAGATTATGGTTCTTTACATAACACAAAGTCGTAGCAACCAAAGCAAGAATAGGCCACTGATGAAATGACCGAATCATCTTGACAGGGGCGAGCAAACCGCCACGCAGCTTGAGGCCAGTCTGACCAGCCTGGAGAGCAAGCTGGACGAGATTCTTGCGGCTTTCGGGATCCCTCCTGAAGAAAACGAGGGCACTGGCGACGCAGGAGTACCCTCCGGCCCAGAAAAGGAGGAAAGCGAGGGCAGGTAAATGGTTCGATGGACGGGTGGTTCAAGGGGGAAGGGATGGGAGTTGGCGAAAGGGGGAGGTGCTTTTCGCAGTTGCTTGCCCAGTGTGTGCACTTAGTGTGGTAGAGACATCAGTGGATAGACAGAGGAGCATATCATGATTATGACCGTTAACCACAGGAGCAGTCCACTAGGTTCGAGGAGGTACAGCATGTACATATTCAACCAAAGGGCCCAGTAAGCCAGATTGACCAGGGCCAATCAAGACGTATTGTGGTATTTGTACGGATCAAGGGTGAATGATCATCAATCATAACCTATCTTGGATGACGAAAGGGCACAAACCACTCTTAGCCAACTCCTGAAACGTTGCCTTGCCCATGTATCCTGTCCCTTAGTCCTTACCCTCCGGGTTCCATTGATACCATGCCGAACACCATAGCAACCCATTAGACCCGACATCATCAACAAATCTGATCCAGGCCAAACGGTCCGAACAAACCAGTTGCGAACCTACGCGACAAGCCATCCCACCAACCCCCCTTCCCTCCCCCGGCTTACTCATCCCCCACAACAGCGGACCAGTCTTTCCGGATATACAGTTCGTCCAGCGTATCCGTTTTCTCGATGACCAGCCCCTTCTCGTTCGCCAGGTGAAGCAGGCAGATGAAGCAATAACTGGTAGAGATGTCATCCATAACTTGTTTCGGGTATACCCTCTGCAGGCTGTTCATAACATCCGTGAAACGCAGAGTTGGGTCCTTGTCTTTACCGTTGGGGCCATCGGCCGATTCGGGGGACCGTTGCTCCTCCGCTTGCCTGGCTGGTGTCTGGAGTTGGCTTGTGTCGTTACTATTGGAGCTCTGTTTTTGGTGTTAGTAGACCAGAACTATCGGCAACAGGGGGGAAGACGTGTGCATAGCGAGTAATAACGTACCGTAAGCTCATCAAAGCCCATACCCTTCCAGATCTCCTCCTTCAGCCGACGGACATCAACTTTCTTAGCCACGCGCGCGTATTGCACATATTCAGGTCTGACGCGCCGGCCCTGCGTGACAAGGTTGGTACCAAACGCCCCATCACCGGGGTTTTGGCCCATAATGCCCGTCGCCAAGTCCTGCAGCCCGGCTGTGGAGTTCATGCCCGGACCGCCAGCGCCAGGTTCTGGAGAAAAGTGCTCCCGTGCATCGGAGAAGCGGTCCATGTCATCATCGTCGTCCATGCCTCCGGCAAACGGCAGCCCGTCGTCCGCGAAGAAGTTAGCGTCGTAGTCACCCTGCGGAAGGGGCTCATCGTCGTCGTCGGGATGACGGCCAGGCCGGTCGTTGCCGTTTGCGAGAGGTGCTTTCTGCGTGGCCCAAAAGGCCTCGTCGACTTCGCCCTCAGGCAGATCGTCGTGGCGCTCGGAATCAATGTTACCGATGCGGCTTGTTTTAAGGACGCGCCGCCGACCCATGCGAGCCTTGGGCTTGAGGAAGAGACTGAGGAGCTGCTTCGAGCTGAAGTGCTTGTCGTCAGGGAGGAGGTTCTTAGTCTTGGACTTCCAGTCCTTCTTGGGCATCGAGATGGTTGCGTTGGAGGATGCCTTCGTGTATATGATCTCGGCCAGCGCCTTATCCAAGGGAGAGACGAAATCGATCTCAAAAGGCTGCTTCTCCTTGCGTTGCCGCGTGGGCTCGTTGGGCTTGTTGACGTCCTTGATCTTTCGTATCCTCCAGTGTTCGGCACTGGTCCAGTTCTTCTGAAGGGCCTGGTCAAAGTAGCTGAGGATATCTTCGTGGATCTTCTCCGCTGACCTCGGTTGGGACATCGCCACTACGTATTCACCAGTTCCAGCGTCCATCAGGTCAGCTCCATCGCCCTCACCATCCCCTTCGGTACCATCGCCAAGCCCGGCATCATACACGCGCATCGCGTGTGGCTCCAATGCAGCCTCCTTTGCCCAAGCCTCACCTCCCTCGCCGAAACCGACGTCTGCCCCCATGTCAAAGGTGCCGAGCCCATCGTCGTCGTCAAAGCCATCTGGGTTCTCGTCATCAATGAACATGGCAGACTTGTTGCCCAGACTACCGAGGCCGGGTGTCTTTTCCTTCTCCTGGTCGTGGCGCCAGTCATCAGGCACCTTCAGGAAAGGGATGTAGAGGGAACCTGACGGGTCGCCGAGATCGAACGTCTTCAGGGAGGGGCACACGTCCAAGCTGTCTAGGATGCTCAGATCAGGGAAGTATTTGGCACCAAGCGCAGCAACGTCAATTTCGACATCCTCATCCTCTTCCTCCGGTTGGGTTTCGACCTGCCCTGGTGCAGAGGCATCTCGATCGGTCATAGAGATATCGCCATCGGCATCTGCATCCTCAGAATCGGGGCGCTCATCATCGGCCTCTCGGCTAGGCTTGGCGCTGGCTTCAGCTACGTCCTCGGCGTCATCACTGCTGTCGAACACGATGCGGCCCTGTGAGTCAATCATTAAGTGGTTCAACAATAAGCCCTTGGCGCCACCCTCATCGAAGTCGGCGGATGCTTTCTTGAAGAACGGATCGACAGCAAATTCCAGCTCGAGTTTCTTCAGCTGGAGAGAAGCGAAGGATGGGGCCAGAGTGGCTTCAGATGATCGCTGGGTCTTCTTCTTGGGCTTCTTTCGCACAGTGCCGTCCTCATCGACCTCCTCTTCCTCCTCGTCATCATCCTCCCCACCGTCTTCCCGGTCCTTCTTTTTGCTGTCGCGACTGTCAGCCAAGCCACTCAGCAGCTTGCCTGTCTCGGTTGCGACACTGTCAACACGGCTGGTGTAGATCTTGACGCAGCCGTCCAGGGTGCAGCTGGCCTTTTGGAAGTTGACGCTGTCGCCTTCTTTCAGCAGGGACATATCGTGGAAGTAGTCGATCAAGGCAAAGTTCCACGAGTTGGCGGCGTTGATCTTGTTGTCCGTGGCCATCTTCATCCACTCCTCGAAGTTGGCCAAAATAGGGACGCGCTTCATCGGGGTAACAGCCCTACCGCCAACCACGACTTCCTCATCGTCGAGAAGGATGGTCTCGCGAACCGCGCTCCGGCGCCGATGTGGCGTCCGCGGCGTAGAGTTGGGGGAGGCCCCATGGTCGAGATCAGGGTTGAAGGCGCCGCTCGACTTGCGCGGTGTGCTTGTCGCGGCGGAGCGAATCTGGTTGATCTGGGCCTCGTGAGCGGCCTTACGGCCCTGGGCACGTTCGGCTTTCTCAATCGCATCATCGGCAAGAGGCAATCTGTCAGCATGCCGTCAGTACGGGGCTTGTCACGCGCGTCAGAGACGCTGTGCAGCTGTCCAACACAGACTCACTTGGCTGGAGACTTGAAGGGAGACTCGAGGAACGAGCCAGATCCAACTCGGCTCCCGCTTCTCCTGTGCGGCGCGACGCGAGGCATCTTGGTTCCGGAGTGTCAGTGAGCGAATGAATCGGGTTGTGGTGGTGGGAGTGCCCGTGTCTGGAGACGCGGTGACCCGGGACTGGGACTGGGTTGGGGTTCTGCAACCTGCGCTCGTGGGTTGACCGTTGCGTCTCCAAACTGTTTTGTTTACTTTGGCCCCTTCCCCGCAGGTTGCGCACGACGATTGGCCGAAATGAATCGAGGCCCCAGGAGGGGCTGTGCTAATCATTCACGTGATGATAAGCTCTGGCCTCGATAAGAGGCAACCCACCTCATCCATCATCGAAAATCAGCGATGGACACTCTCCCGGGACCGGGTCAATCTCCCCCAAACTGTGGGAAGCATTCCCAAAATTCTTGAAAAAGATCGAGCTCAGTTTGGATGTTTGCTCTCTCCTCTCTTGTGCAACGAGAGACTAGGTACGGAGCCATAGAACCAAGCTTGTTAGCTTGGTGTTGAACCCACTCCATCTGGTTTTTTGCCTTTCATCAACGATGACCATTTCCTGTACAGGCAGGAGCTAAGTCACAACTGCTGGTGCTATGATCCGTATCACTCTACCTACCTAGTCCCTCGTCGCGATTTATTATTCCGCGTTGCGGGCTGCATCAACTCTCAACCCTATCACATCTTGCAACGTCCATCACATCACCATTGGCTGGCAAGATCACGGAGTCTGGCCAGTGTTGTTCATATTTCTAAAGGCCGCCTTAAGACTCAGTCTACGCAGCGGATTGTCGACAACCTGTGCCCATCCAAGCCCCAGACTAACTGCCCATCAAACTGTTGTCCCCCACAAGCCACACGCGATCGCTGCAAGAGACACACCACGTTGCAGTCGGCCAATCGGCGGCCCACAAGCCGACAGCGGCAATGTAGCCGAGTGGCGGGGCGCGATGAGACATTGCGACGACGACGCAAGAGGCCATTGATGAGAATCGCAAGAGGTTATTACTTAGCTGTACTGCTTGCGACTTAACCTCAGTCGCTAGTCTCCAGATTCACAGTGTCGACCATGGCCACATTGCGGGCTTGCCTGATGGGATGACCTCATAGTCACGGGCCCGCTTTGACAGATCAAAGCATCTCAATTTGAACTCTAAACTCTGGTGTCGTTGGAAGAGACGACGCACCGTAACCACAGAGCTTCCCGAGGTACCTACGCATTACTCGCAGCCAGCGGGAGCTGGAAACCGTCAACACGCTGCATCGCACACATCTACCCCTGCCTTTCCCTGGTCGACCGATCAAGTCGTTCGCTATCTCACCGGGCTTGCACATCATATCCCCACCATGCTTCGTTCTTCTCGAGGATCCCGGTGACGCCTTCAATATGACATCTCTGCGAAGGCACAATCGCGACCGCCCAGTTGCGGCGGCCATGATACTCGTCTCTGTGATAACGGCTATCGCTCTCTTCCAGCATGTCCCCGTAACGGCCTCGAGAGGTGCTGGGAAAGTGGAACTCCGCTCACGGGCCTTCCAAGAGCAGGCAGTTGGCTGCCGTGCGGTCCATCGGGCCACCGATCAGTGTGCTTTTGTACGGACCAAGTGTGAGGATGATGAAGCCGGACTCCTTCCATACCTGACCTTCTACTACTGCACTCTAGGAGGAGCGCGACCTGTTGCTTTTGTTCTCCTCGCTACTTGGCTTGGTCTGCTGTTCACCACCATCGGCATCGCCGCCAGCGATTTCTTCAGCGTCAATCTTAGCACCATCGCTACTGTGCTTGGTCTCAGCGAGAGTTTGGCCGGTGTCACTTTTCTTGCCTTTGGTAATGGCTCGCCCGACGTCTTCAGCACGTTTGCTGCCATGGGTTCCAATAGCGGAAGCATGGCTGTTGGAGAGCTGGTTGGCGCTGCTGGTTTTATCACGGCTGTTGTGGCCGGCTCCATGGCCTTGGTCCGCGAGTTCAAGGTCAGCAGGCGAACGTTCGTAAGGGATATCGTGTTTTTCATTGTTGCGATCAGCTTCACCGTGGTCTTCCTAGCCGATGGCGAATTGCATCTGTGGGAGTGCTTCGTTATGATCGGCTATTACATCTTCTACGTCATCGTTGTCGTTGGCTGGCACTGGTGGACCGCGCGCAGGAGAAGACAGCGCATACTTGCTGCCGCCACTCAGTCGCATCTCTATGGTGTATCTGGATACGGAAGCGCGGAGCTGGAGCCTTATCGCGATGAGTTCGAGGAAAACGATAATGAAGCGGCCCCTATGGCGGCTGGCCGTCTGCCGAATATCTCTGAGCCTGCAGACATAACTGTACTGGAACTGGGTCCCCGTATTGAGGTTGATGGCGTGAGAACTTCTCCTGAGAGTCCGGATGTTGATGATGAAGAACGAGGTCTTCATGTTGCCGCTGAGATGGCCAGCAGCATGCGCGTCAACCGCCCTCGATGGGCCAGGAACAACTCTACCATCACACCCATCCGACCCAGTCTTGTGGGTGTACTCGAGTTCCGGTCAGTTTTGTCTTCTCTCCAGAAGGAGAGGAACATGAAGTTGGGCCCTCTCCACTCGCGGTCGCAATCATTGAATCAACCGTACTCTACTCCAGACGAGTCGCGTGGCCGCTCAAGAGTGAAGTCCCTATCACTCGAAATGGGCTCAACCACTCAAGATCGCCCCTTTTCGTCGGCGAATTCCTCATGGATCGCACGTATCGCCAGCCTTGCCCGCCCGGAGGCATCGTCACAGCCTGGAACCCGTGCAAGTTCAGTCGCGCGGACAGTTGATGGCAGGCTCGCGCCGCCCTTTGAAGGTCCCACGTCCGATTTTCTTCAGTCGCCAACGCAGCCCAGGCAGCCCCTCAAGTTACGAACACCCTCCCCCAGTGGTCGGTCCAGCAGACTTTCCTCGCCGCCTATGTCTCCGTTCCCAGTCATCTCAGAATCGCCTGGTTTTCTTTCCCCTCGGCACGAACCACTCACACCTTTTCCTTGCCCTGCTCCCTCGGAAGAACGGCATCATTCTTTGCCACCCCTTCACATCCAGGTTGAGAATCATAATCATAGGCCGGCTAGTTGGTGGCCATATGGCCTATTGCCCGCCCCTCAGGTGCTCCTTGCCACGTTCTTCCCGACTTTGCAGGGCTGGAAAGAAAAGACGCTTTGGGATAAGATAGTGAGCTTGGCCTCACTGCCAAGTATCTTCTTCCTCGTGGTGACGTTACCGGTGGTCGAGACCGAGAAGGAAACCAACGAGGCTTCCTTAGAAGCAGAAGACTTAATACTTCCTTCTCCGGCTCTACCAACCTCCGCGGGTTCTGTTCCCAATGGCGCGGAACCTCGACCCGAAAGTGAATGGCAGGCCTACCGGAGAAGAACGCGTTCTGCGACGTCACGGTCGTCACGCCCGAGCTTGTCACCGTCGATCTCTTCCTCACATATCCCTGCTGGACAGTTAACCTCCCAATCCCCGTCAATACCTCTCGGTCATCAAGAAAGCCAAGCAACCACGCTGATCCCACTTACCCAATCACAGCTTCCAAAGTCCGACTCATTCACCCCGTCCCCTGAGCGAGCATCGTCGGTGTCTCCAACTGGTTGGAACCGATGGCTTGTTTCCCTTCAACTTTTCACTGGTCCTTTGTTTGTTGCTCTCATACTCTGGGCCAATATGGCGGCAGGAGATGATAAACTAGAGAATCCTGGAAAAACCTTCGTAAAGTTCATTCTTTACAGCCTGACTGTTTCGCTTTGCCTTTTTGCCACTTTGTTGGTGACGACAGACCCTGATACGAAACCACGGTTCCAATATCTGCTTTGCTTTCTAGGCTTCATCATTAGCGTCGCATGGATTTCAACCATTGCTGGGGAAGTGGTTGGAGTCCTCAAGTCATTCGGGGTGATACTGGACATATCGGAGGCTATTTTAGGGTTGACTGTGTTTGCCGTGGGTAATTCTCTGGGTGATCTGGTCGCAGATGTGACAGTCGCTAGGTTGGGGTATCCTGTAATGGCACTGTAAGTCTCTTCTCCCCGCTTTACTTCGACGACGTGCTAACGATAAACCTTTAGGGCGGCCTGTTTTGGCGGACCAATGCTCAATATCCTCCTTGGAGTTGGCATTGGCGGTGCGTGGATGGGCATCAATGCCGCAAAAAGAAGGCAACGTAAGCATCCGGGGTTACCTCCAGACTACCGGCCGTACCGCATCCATGTCGGCAGCACACTCTTGATCTCAGCAGTCACGGTGCTAACGACGCTGATCGTGCTACTTATTGCTGTGCCATCAAATAACTGGGTCATGAACCGCCGTATTGGGCTGACGCTTATCAGCATCTGGGTTGTCGGAACTGTCATAAATTTGGTGGTCGAGTTGACGGGGATCTGGTCAGACCTGCCGAGATACATACTTGCTTAAATATACTCATTTTGATTTTGGTTCATGAAAGCTCATTTCTCACGTTTAGAAACGACACAACGTTGGTCTCCAGGGTCTACGCAACCAACGAGTTGCTTCAAAGCCAGCGCTCACGGCAAGGCTATGACAGTAGAGACTGCGGTAGCACTGTTTGACGCACCCTGCCATCTGTATCATTGCAGCAGCATCGTCCGGTTTGGGTGTGCCGAGATTCACTCGTGTTCAACGGAGAGGAAGTAGGCTGACTTCATTCATATATGTGGCCGTTGCCCGAGAAGTATGGGCTCCAAGGGCGAAGTCAAGAAAGAGACAATGCCACATCCAAGTATTACTGGTGCGCCTTCCCAACTACTGCTTATGTACATGCATGATTACTTCTTCGGGGGAAGGGGGCGGCGTGGCATATTGTGCAATGAACGCCGGTGCAGAGGATGCGTGGGCGAGCAAGTCAATGTGAAATGGCCAAATCGAATGCTCGGGAACGTCATCCATACAACAGCCCTACATCCTTGATTTGTTGAATTCATACTGAGACAAGAGAGGTTAACCCCGATACAGCACAGACTACCACCTATGGAAATGGCATGGGCGTCTTAAGAGCCAGATCTCTCAGTCGATCTGAGATCTTGTTCTGGCAAGGATACCAGTACCTAGGCAGTCAATCAAGGACAAGGTAAACCGACTGGATTTGCCAGCCTTTTCCCTCCGTACTGCCGGCCACATGGCACCCTAGTATTTTCGTGTACCCAAATCACAAAACGGCGATCCTGGAATCAACTCGGACATCTGGATGAATATGTGTGTTGATGTACGGAGGTTGTGCGATGTTGACCCCCTGGAGTCGAAAACCCCCTCCCCCCCTTTTGGCGATTCAGAAGAATCCGCCCGCACAAGGTTTGCTTACCCCGCTGTTCTATGGTGCTGACAGCGAGGGGTGGGGCCCACCTTCGATTGCTTGTCCTCTAGCGAGTGGAGGAGGGGCCCAACAAGAGAGGGGCAGCCGGGCCCAGATGTGCCCCACCAAAACCACTGCATCTGAATGGAAGGGGGGAAGTGCCGGGGGAAGTTGGGGAACGGTGGCCCAGGGTCGAGACACGTACAGGTCGCTTCACCGAAACTTTGAGTTTGACAGCCTTTCTGTCTCTTTTGCTACATAACACCTGTGCTTGTGTCCAACCGCTTCTTGAGAGTCTCTCATTGCGTGTATTTGGGTTGTTGCTTCGAATTATCTTGAGATCACGCTCTCTTCTTGCCCACCAGCAGTCTAGCTGTCTCTCTGTGTAAGGAACGAGCATCCTCCTCCATCTCCGCCAGTCCAACAACCCCTTTCGGATAATTACAATGGCGACTTCCTACCCTCCTCTCGCCGAGCGCGAGATCAAGAACACCATCTGCCTGTTTGATGTGGACGGCACTCTGACGCCTGCCCGGCTGGTGAGTCTAATATCATCTCCCCAAGCCTTGCAATGGCCCCATGGACAACAACATGTTCTAATCGATGTCGCCCTCGCAGAGCGCCTCGCCTGAGATGCTCGACCTCCTCAAGCGGTTACGCCAAAAGGTCGCCATCGGCTTCGTAGGCGGCAGTGACCTCGCCAAGCAGCAGGAGCAGTTAGGCAGCGCCGAGGTCGATGTGACGACAATGTTTGACTTCTGCTTCGCCGAGAACGGGCTGACTGCCTACCGGTTAGGCGAGCAGCTACCCTCCAACAGCTTCATCAAGTGGATCGGCGAGGAGCAGTACAAGGAGTTGGTGCGCTTCATCCTGCATTACATCGCCGACCTGGACATCCCCATCAAGCGCGGCACCTTCATCGAGTTCCGCAACGGCATGATTAATGTGTCTCCCATTGGCCGCAACGCCAGCGTCCAGGAGCGGAACGACTTTGAGAAGTATGACAAAGAGCACGGTGTGCGCAAGCAGTTCGTGGAGAAGCTCAAGGAGAAGTTTGGCCATCTGGGTCTGACGTACGTTCCTTTTATTATTTTTTAAATCTCTTCCCCCCCCCCTTCCCCCCCTTCTTCAGTTGCTAATGAACCTCTCATCCGGCCAGTTACTCCATTGGCGGTCAGATTTCGTTCGATGTCTTCCCCAATGGCTGGGACAAGACATATTGCCTGCGGCATGTCGAGGCTGATGCTGAGCGCCCCGACGGTGTCAAGTTTACCACCATTCATTTCTTTGGCGACAAGACTTTCCCTGGAGGAAACGATTATGAAATTTACAATGACCCCCGCACGATTGGACACTCGGTTACCGGGCCTGAGGACACCATGGCTGAGCTGAAGCGCCTGTTTGACCTCTAACTATGAAGACCAAAGCCGAAGAAAACAAACATTAGGAGCGCAATGGATGTTAATGACTGATAAGGGCTGGTTGGTTGGATGGTTTGCTGTCGAACTGATATGGGTCGTTGCGCTGCTGGATCCTGGTAGATCTAGAGCATTCTAGTGGATGATGATTTAGCTCGATACCTTAAATATCCTGCCTAGCAATGCCGGGTCAAAATAAACATAAAATATAATGAATCACAAAATGAAGAGAAGAAGAAGCTGCTGGACAAGCTAGAAGGTTACGAAGCTCACTGGCGTTTTCTTTTTTTTTTTTCCTTCCCCCCCCCACCCACAAGTCAACAAGAGTGATGGTACGTGTGTGATCTCTCGAACATGGAAAAAACATGATGGCTGAACAAGCTACCTAGATCACAAATTATATTGAAGTGAAAATATCCAAGCAGGCCCACTTTGCACTTTCCGAACCAAAACACTTGCCCCCTTAGACCGCACAGCACTTAATCCTCCTTCTATCGCCTCTCAATGGCCAAACTCCAAATGTGGAATGATGACGGGACCGTACTTAGTCGTCGCCTGGAATGGTCCATCACTCTGGACAACAAAATCAACGGCAAGGCTCAACTTGCCAAGCCCTCCTGACCCGTTGCTGTTGACACTTCCAGCATACCCGTTCTGCAGCGCCTCCGGATCGTATGCGATGATGGCCACGTAGTTACGGCGTGCCATGAGCTTCTTGTGCTCGCGGGTGGCGCCCGACGCTTCCGTGTGGAAGATTTCCATCATGTCTTCCTTGGTATCGGATACCTCGTGTGTGGAGCGGTGGCCGTTCTGTGGGACGTAGAGGAGTTTGTTGTTGTGCAGCATCTTGATCAGGTAGTTGGAGCAGGGGGCTGCGACGACAGGCGAGGCGATGATCTGGTACATCGTCTTATGGTCGTGCGGGTGCGCGGGGTCATGGACGAGGCCAGCGCCGCAGCAATTGACGTCTTGGGAAAAGAGAGTTAGTCAAATATTTAGCAGCTTAAGGGAGAGAGAAAGGGAGGGGGGGCAGGGGGAGGAGGCAACCTACCTCCTGACAGGAACGTCATACGAATGCCCTTTTGCTTGGCGATACCCTGTAGCGTACGGATAAGATATGTCCGCTCCAGGTCCTTGGACTCATGCGTCCACAGATCCTTCAGCTCCTCGGCAATGTCGATCTCGCCGAACTGGTTGAGTACGCTGCCCATCAGCCCGCTCTTACCAACCACCTTCTTCACCTCTTTGAAGCCCTGCTGCACCACTTCCTTGCCGCCGACCACGCCTGCGACGGAACTCGTGACTTTGCCCAAAAGATTATAAGTCGTGTTGACGGCCTTCTTGCCAGTGGCGAAGGTGTTGGCTAGGGTTTCCACGGTCTCTAAGCGCGGGTAAATGACGGGCACCGAGATCATCCAGATGCAATGCTGTACGCTAGGCGGCAGCATGGCAACCTTAGGGAAGATGCCCTGGTAGGTCGGGCCGTCCATGACACGGTTCAGCGTGCGCTCGGAGCGGCAGTCAGGGCCGACGACGACGACAGCTGGGCCGAGGAACTTGACAAAGTGCCAACCTGTGCCGGTGATGGTGAAGAGATCCCTGTCGGAGCTGATGTTGCGCAGGATCTCGACGGTCGTGTGATGCTGGAAAAGCAGGTACATCTCGATGGCGATACGGCCTATGCCCTTGAAAACATTGGACTGTTGCATATAATCCGGGTACGAGCCGAAGCCATCGAAGCTAGTGAAGAAAAAGTTCAGTGAAAATGGTACAAAAAAAAAAAGACATGCGAAGAAAGGGGAGGGAGGGGGGGGGGGCCAAACACTTACATGTCATGATCATCGATCTGACATACGTGCGGGATTTGGGCAAACGCCTCACGAATAAAGGGCTGGTCGAAGTGGCTAGTATAGTAGTGGAAGTAGGCGTGGGCAACATCCTCCTGATGGCGTGCAGTCCACGGAGCGGACTTCCTGTTCTCACGACCCTGCATGCCGAGCCACTGCTTCAGCAGAGGAACCTCCTTCCACAGCCGATCGCCATAGATCTGGCCGCCCAAGCCGAGCTGGACGTGAAACCCTCCGCATTCAACATTCTTTTGGAGAATATCCTTCCACATGAACGTGACGCCACCCAGCTTTGCGCGCTCGTTCTGGTTGGTAGACGTGGAGAAGTCGTTGCCAGAGTGTGCGAGGATGCGCCAGCCCGTCTCGTAGCGGCCGGCGACGACAAACTCGTAGCGCGTGCAGCCCAAATGAGAAGTCACAGCATAGGTCCAGCGCTCGGTGCCATGGTCTGCCATCTGCAAGTCAACGTCATACTTGTAGAAGACCCATCTCTGGTGGGTGTAGATGTTCTGAGGAATGAGCTGGCGCGGGTTCGGCGAGAGGTCATGGCTCAGGTGGATGTGGATAGTCGGAGGCTGAGGAGCGTCCGTTACCAGCATGATGCTGCCATACCAGATGCCTCTCTCCAGGTCCATGTTGACATAGCGCAGATAGGGACCGAAGTAGACGCCGTTGGCCGGCTGAATCTTGTAGAGCTCAACACCGGCGCTGGGGGGAGGGCCGCTGAAGCCCCCGACGGTAGGGGCCACTCCGCTCATTATGCTCTCAGCATAGCCAGGACGAGCACCATGGAACATGGGCGAGGCCAGGCCAGCCTTGCCAGAGCCCAAGAAGGGAGAAGCAAGGGGGTTTCCGTACGTCGACAGGGCCGGGGACATGGGCGCCGGGTCGTGGTTAAGGGGTTGGGGGCCCTTGGGGAATTCCCACTGAGTTGCCTGGGTTGCCAGATGAATGTAGTAATACTGACCGGAGTTCTGGTCAAGGGCTGCGATCCATCCCTCGGGCAACGGAGGAGGCTGCTGAGCAGCGGCGAGAAGCGAGGGCGTATGAGTGAGACCGGGCTGTTGCTTTGCGTCGTTCGCGAAAGCGGGATGGCCAGCATTGTGAGCCTGGGCCGCGGCAGTGGCTGACGCCGCGGTGGAAGGAGCAGCAGCAGCAGTCGTGACAGGGTATTGCGCAGCAGCCATGGCTTGCTTCTGCGATGCTGCCGTATTTGCGACAGGCTGAACCTGGGCCGGGTGAACAGGAGCAGCAGTGGCCCCGTTAACAGCGGGGGCTACATTGACAGAGGTAGTAGAAGGGTGCTCAGCACCTGGAGGAGGTTGGGCTTTCTCGTTGGGGAATGAGGGGCCTGCATCGGGGTTGATGGTATTGTAGGCCGGAGGAGGGGTCGAGGTTTGCAGGCGCTGGAACTCCTGCTCGAGGATGCTGACTTGCAAGCTGGCGGGAGGAACGTGTGTGACGGGATTAGGGTTGTGGGGAAGGTTGAAGACGGGAGCAGAGGGAGCAGAGGCCGTTGCTGTCGATGCTGCCGTGCTCGTTGTCGGTTGTTGTGGCGCTGGACTTGATACGATGGAATCTCCCTGATAGACCGTAGGAGGACCATAGGGATTCTGACCTGGCGGTTCTGTGGGTGTCCAGGGCCGCGCAGGTGGTTGCTGTTGCTGTTGTTGTTGCTGTTGCTGTTGCTGCTGCTGTTGCTGCTGCTGTTGATGTGGTTGAACGGTCGGGCGCTGCCCCGCGTACTGAGCCATGCGCGCCTGGGCAGCAGCACTTGTTTGAATGCTGCTGATCTGCAAGCTGTTGAGAGTCGCCGTTCCTGGGATGCCCGAAGCGGCATAGCGAGCCTCGATATCACCACCAGGTACGACACCAGGCTCAACGATGGGAGTTTCAGGAGGGGGTGGCGATCCACGGCTGGCGCGAGTCGTCGAAGTTGAGGCCGTCGAGGAGAAGCGGTTGAGATTAGCGCCTTGATTGGTCTGGCTGCCGGAGCCAGCGGGAGGAGGATAGTAAGGCTTCTGCTTGTAGGCCTCGGAGATCTTGGTGGTTGAAGAGCTCACAGGAGCAGTCTGGTTCCGCAGGGGCTTCGCAAACAGCTCGCCATCGTCATCGGACAGGCTAGCAGGGCTCAGAGGCTTCGGCACAGTACTACCACGCCTTTCGGCAACCGTCCTCTTATCCCCCGTGCTCACCGTGGGCCGCAACGGGAATTCGCCGAGCCTGGAGCTCGACGATGCCGGCGGCGGGCTCCCGATGCGGGATGTGGGCGACGGCTTAGGCGACGTTTTGCGCTCATCGTCGTCAAGCGGGTAGGGCAAGCGAGAGCTCGGCTTGGAAATTTTGGGCTTATCGTCGTCAGGATACGGCAACGGGTTGGCCGAGCTTGTGGCACCCGGAGCAAAGGGGAAGGACGGCAGAGGTGGCAGCGAGGCGATCGAAGGCTTGGTAGACGATGATGACGATGACGATGTTGCGGCTACGGAGGAGGATGAGGAAACTGCGGGGTACTTGGGGCGGTTCGCAGACTGGCCGTTAGCCGGGCTCTGAGGCTTGAATATCCTCAGAGGTTCGACAGTTGGGCTGTCGCAGTCCTCGACCGAAGGCGCAGGACGGCTCAGGAAGAGCTCATTTTCAGGGACGTCGCGTGATCGGGAGCCCATGTTGGCGGCGGTCGCTGATCCCTGATGCAATGATGCAATGGTGATGATGGGACGAACAGGCGCGCAGCGAACAGTTGGACCCCCCTCACTTCGAACCTGTTCGGCTGGCGGACGGTGGACGACGGGATGACGGTTGTTGCTGTGATTGTGACCCCGCCCCCGCCAAAGTACTCAGCAAGCTGGCAGAGCTGGCAGCAAGCACCGAGTATGGAGATGGATGAAGAGGAGCAAAGCAAAAGTAGTGTCGACGTCGACGCCGATGATGACAGCTTGGATCAGGATCACAGCTTCACGCTTCACATGGCAGGAGACAGGAGAAGATGGCGGCGTCAGAGAATCAGGTAGTGCAGGGCAATAATGCAATCTGCGGCCAGACATGCCGGCCACACGGCACACACACACACACACACACACACACACACACACACACACACACACACGCACACACAACAGCCCTTCCCACAATATATTTAGCTCTTCTGAGGTCCAGTGGTATGGCATGATACTGACCTCCTGCCCAGCTGCAGTGTTCAGTGCGCTAAGGTGCACAAGGAGGAGCACAAAAACGAACCTGAGCCAAGTCCGCCCACTCCGGCCCCCAAGAGCAACAAGTGCCTGAAGATGTCCGATGATGACTGCGGCACCGCTTCTGTCAAGACTGCTGAGCATACCTCGCCCTTGGAGGTCATTGCCCAAAAGCATGGTGATGAGATCTCCAATTTTGTGGCCAAGCACCCTGGGCTGGAGGAGGTCCTCCAGGACATCCTGATGGCGACCATGCCACCCGGCGAGCGTGGCCTCCAGTCCCTGCAGTCGCGTTTTCC